>NC_079216.1:2657312-2703377 GCF_029633865.1 Lampris incognitus | reverse complement strand
ACTTGCGACATCATGATGTTTACCAGTCCTGTTATGATATTTACTCATCATTATTCTTCAGGAAAGCAGAAATATCACATATAATATTCATAGTATAATTTTTCCAGAATATGGGGAACCCTCATTTTCTTCCTCTTATTTTATCCTTGGAGATTTGAATAAAAAAGGACGTGAGCCGTTACCAGTATACTTGTATATATAGTGTTCTCTCATTACAGGCCTGGAGTGGATCTACATTGTAACATAAGGCCAGTGCCAAGGGGTCGTGATATGGAGAGTAGGTAAGTTATTTATTCCAGCCAACAGCATAATTGGTTCTGATCCAGACAGCATTCTTGGTTGGTTTCATTTCTGAGTCTGTTTGGTAGAACTCCGGTGTACTTGTTGTAAGTCGAGTATCCAACAATTCCTGTGTTGAATTTAATAAGCATGACCATAGCAGAGGTGCAGTGCTTTCAGGGGGATGAAAAAGTGGTGTGGGCAGATTAGAGGGACACTACAAGTTCTTCTAAGTCATTAAGCTTAACTCTCATGAGATACTGATGCCAAAGCCAATGAGGATTCATGGGCAGAATTGTAGAGATTGCCTAGGGTGGAAAATTCTAGAGGTCATTTGGCAATTTCATGTCATATCTTAGCATCTTGGAGACCATAGCGTGTTTCAGCATCATTACCAGGTGCATGTTGTGGGCCATGAGCTGTATTTGTAGACGCCTCGAAAGTCTTAAGTAGTATGCCTCCTCCCCCGAGTCCTCCGAGAATACACAACCGATTGCTGGAGCACAAGCAATTTGTTGCAGGGTTAAAGCAATCGGCAAGCACACGGATGTCAATTCCACAGCTTTCCTTTACACCGCCGCTCATACGCTACACCGGCTGGGGCTCTGCAGGGAAAATACAAGGGGTGTGGGCTCCTTCACAGGGTCACAAAGGCTTTTCCAGGTGGGAAATACCATCGAGAACAACGCTCTGATTTAGCGGCTGCTTCGGCCCTCAGAGATGCCACAGCAAACGTGAAAAGCTGAGACTGTTTCTCCTGTGTGGAAAAACATAAAAACAGAGCGGGCTTAGCTGGAGGTGCTGTTTAATAATTCATCTGCTGCGTATGATTGGCTCCGAGCACCATGCGAGCCTTTCCACGGCCCTACAGGAGCATCTGTTTGCCCTGTGTTGAGCAGCTGCATATTAAAACAAGGCGTCAACGAGGATGATTTGATTTGGAGTTGTTTTGGAAGTTCTGCACTGATCTGCCGTGGAGAACTCTCACATCTACTGCAAACAACGGCCCAAAACGCCAGTCAGCCGTCGATCCAAAATCCAGAATCCGTAAATATTGACTCCGCACACAAATGGACAATCACTGTTTGTCGTGTTGTCAGTTATCCATTACACTGTAAGCAATACACTGACTCGGCCATGCTGGTGTGGGGGTCCACATCTGGAGCTTTTCATTTTAACTCTGGATGAGAAGGTCATAAATCAGCCTTTCCATCAAACCTGTAGGTTTTAATGGGTAGGTAAGAACGGATTCTGATTTCTAACCACAGAAAATACAAATATTGTTTCATTTAGGCAGGTAAAATGGACAGATATGAATTCTAAATAATTTCCAGGTCAAGTCCATGTCTATTTTCCCTTTCCGCTGCCGGCAGCATTAAAGCTCCATTGAGTCCATGTTGACTGCTGGGTTACAGCAAATCACAGAAAGGGGAATCGGTTCATCTGGACATGTTTATTGAGAGAAATGTTTCCTCACTCGTCTCAGGGACCTCCTCAGCCTCGGCTGGCTGCAGGTATCCCCACCCTTACAAACTGCAGTCAGCTGAGACTGAGGAGGTCCCTGAGACGAGTTAGGAAACGTCTCTAAATAAGCGTTGCGTCCAGATGAAGTGATTCCTTACCTGGACTATTCAGCATGCAACATGAGTTGCAGCAACGTTTTTGTTTTTTTATCCCCCCCCCCCTGCTTTTTCTCCCAATTGTACCTGGCCAATTACCCCACTCTTCCTAGCCATCCCAGTCTCTCCTCCACCCCCTCTGCTGATCCGGGGAGGGCTGCAGACTGCCACATGCCTCCTCCCATACATGTGGAGTCACCAGCCGCTTCTTTTCACCTGACAGTGAGGAGTTTCACCAGGGGGACGTAGCGTGTGGGAGGATCACGCTATTCCCCCCAGTCCCCCCCCCTGAACAGGCTCCCTAACCGACCAGAGGAGGCGCTAGTGCAGCAACCAGGACACATACCCACATCCGGCTTCCCACCCACAGACACGGCCAGTTGTGTCTGTGGGGATGCCCAACCAAGGCAGAGGTAACACGGGGACTCGAACTAGCGATCCCCGTGTTGGTAGGCAACGGAATACACCGCCATGCTACCCGGACGCCCTGTTACAGCAAAGTTTTAACATTAAACAAGACGGTGGGATGTTTTAAGCAGCCTATCCACACATACCTCTGTTTCCATGGCTTATTTGATATCTTGGGAAGTGTGTGAATCCCTTTTTCCATTGAAAATCCAGCTGCAGCCGTGAGCAAAGCCTGGCTATTCTCATCACGTTACTGCTGTGATTCTATAGAGGTGGGGGAGAAGTTTGAAGGATTGGCTGGAAACTTAAGGGGAAGTCGAGGTGAGCTGGATTTTAAACAGACTTCTCTGCTCGCTGAATACCAACACACAGGCCAAAATGTCTTCCGTCCGCCATTTGGACAGAAACGGTACCTCCTCTGACAAAATGACTGATAAAAGGTAGAACAACTTAATGTCCTCTAAAAGCTATTATGGGTAATTTGAACTCGTCGCTTAGGAGATAAAACCCCTTTTTAATAAGCCATGCTGTGTGTTTCAGAGATATTGAATTACATATTTCACTTTTAATGGTTGTGAGATGAGTTGATACGTGAACCTCCACACTGACACAATACCAAGCCACTTCAAATCTGGGGCAATGTAGAGCGACCTCAAAGTGATTTTTACCTCGAGTGAATGAAGAAAAGATTCAAAAGAATTCATGGAAGAGTTTCATTTTTTTAAAGGACAAATAAGGCAACACATCCAAAACCCACAAGAACACACATATCCAAACTAACACTTATATCAAAAGTAAACAAAAAAAAATCATCGTCCAAGGGAACGAATGCCAGCCAGGATGAATGTCGGAACTACTGGTCTGCATGGGCTGGCAGTTAGCTTAGCCTGCCCCGCTCTCCCAGCCGATCCAGCGCCAGCTCTCCCAGCCATCAAACGAAGACAAAACTTAGACGCAGATGGGGACAAAGACACTGCATGGATGGTGCTGGGTGAGGCCGCTGCAAATGTGAGTTCGCGCCGCCATCTTCGGACACCAGCCCTGGGTGAGGCTGCTGCAAAGGTGAATTCGCGCAGCCCTCGGTGTGGGAAGATGCAGAGCCAGGAAAGAGATAGGGGAGTCAATTTCTTCCCTGCTCTTTGCACACAGCCTCACAACTTTCAGATCTGTCTGATGGATCTTCTCAGCTGATCCACTGCAATGTTGCTGGGAGCACACACCAACACCAGCCCGTCACCCTGCCTGGCCATATGTTAGACTATGGTGACAGAGGAGACAGTCTTCCCTGTGCCAGGAGAACCCTGAATCAGATTTATGGGATAGTGCTGTCTTCACAGCATACAACTGAGAGTGGTTGAGGTCAGGGAGGCCTTGGAAAGTAGAGCTTTTGGGTAGCTGGCACTTGATTACCACATCCTCCACCTCGTGGCCCAGCAGCTTTTGATAGATGGAACAAACACAGATGTCTCATCCCCAGTGAATGTCTTCAGGGCACTTTGCATCCTGTCAAAGGAAGTGGACTTCCATACAAAGTCAACCTGGGAATTGTGGGAGTGTCCACAGGGGCCCCAGCACTGTTCCTCAGCTCTTATGCAATCTCATCACCATAGTTGTCAGGAGCTTTGATGACATGTCCGATGCCGTTCCACAGAAGGGCCTGGTCTCCTTTGTATTTCTGGCAAATCTCATCTTCCTGCATTAGACACATATCTGAACCTGTCTTGGGAAGGGTGAAGTAAGCGATCTACTTTTTATTCAGCCCCAAGTGACATCGGACCATTATATTATCTTGAGTTTGGGACTCTTTGCGTTTCTTGTCATAGTCAGCCTCCAGTTTGACTAGTCAACCAAATATGTTCTGGTATGGGTAGGCATCTTTGTAGCAAAGCAGGATATGCTGGGGCTCCTCATCTAAACCAGGCTCCTCCAGGTCCTCTACAGTGGCTGTGGGACTTTTCTTCCAAAGTTCCTCCAACTTGTTGATCTGCTGGGCGGTGATTTGGCATGCCCTGAGGTGCTCTTGCGCCAAAGGAATCTTGACCAGCCAAGGGAGGAACCAGTGGTTCTGGATGAGAGGCTGCCACCGGGACCAGTCTCAGTTGATGTCCTTCAGGATGTTCTGGTTGGCACATTTCTGCCTGCACAGCGGTGCCACTACAGGGTCTTCCTTGGCAGGGATGAAGCCCAGTAGGAAGACATTCTGACAGCCACAGCTGTAGCACTCCAGCACAGTCTCCCCCAGGGGGCCATCTTTCTGCAGGGTCACCTCCTTGGACCTGGCTCTCACCAGGTGGTTTACATTTTGGCTGCCTGATGTAGTCCCACAGCCATTAAAAAAACAGTTTCTTGCTTGTGTTGCAGTAGACCACACAAGCTGCATCATGAATCCCACAGTAGCTGCAGGCATGCAGGGGGAGATCCTTGGTGTAATAGGCATCTTCCCTGTCCTCCTCGAAGTTCAGTTCCATCAAAAGGTGGCTGGCTGGCTTTTACCACTGGGTCATTTCAATTCTGCAACATTCTGTCAGGGCCTTTCTTCTTGGCTGTTAAATTGTTGAGTCTCGAGTTCACAGAGAGTAGCCAACAGATTTCACACTGTAATTTATTTGACCGAAGAGGTCCACACCCGCAGAAACGGCCCACTCACTCCTCAATGATCATGTTGCAATTATGCAGTGGCATCATAAAGACTTCCAGGTTCCCCCTGGAGATGTAAATGGCTTCATAGCCGCATTCAACACTGGTTATGCCGGACTTAGCTGTACAGGGAATTAGTTAAACTGCAAGAAAGGGTCTTGTACCATGACACAACCATTGTGATTAAAATAATAATGCAAAAAAGGCAGTAATACACAATGTAATACAATAATACATATACATATACAGAGAAGGTAACGCCAAAGACAACTAAAATGCTAAAATCAGAAATAAAGTAATAGGAAGTTAAGAGAAATTGAGTAAGATCAACTACTACTATTACTTTCAGCTGCTCCCGTTAGGGGGCGCCACAGCGGATCATCAGTTTCCATCTCTCCCTGTCCTCTGCATCTTCCTCTGTCATGCCAGCCACCTGCATGTCCTCTCTCACCACATCCATAAACCTCCTCTTTGGCCTTCCTCTTTTCATCTGCCTGGCAGCTCCATCTTCAGCATCCTTCTCCCAATACACCCAGCATCTCTCCTCCACACATGTCCAAACAACAATTTTAATAAGACCAAAAACAGATTAAAACAAAGTGAGAGGAAATTAGAAATAAGTTAAGAGCAGGCTTGACAAAAACCATGGGGCAACCTCAGACTGAGCTAAAAGCAAGAGGAAAAAGGTGGGTCTTTAAATTTGACTTAAAATGGTCAATGGTGTAACAGGACTTAATGTGGGATGAGAAACTATTCCAGAGCCTGGGAGCAACAGCAGAAAAAGTCCGGTTACCTTTAGTTTTGAGGTATGAGCGAGGGACTGAGAGGAGTTGTTGTGAGGATGACCTAAGTGAGCTGGGGGTAGAATATAGAATTAGCAGATCAGTAATGTGTTGTGGAGCTCATCCATTTAGGGCTTTAAAAACAAATAGTGTGCTTTTAAAATCAGTTCTGTATTTCACTGGTAACCAATGTAAGTGAGCCAGAACAGTGATGTGTTATCTTTTCTTTGTTCCAGTTAAAAGTCTAGCAGCTGCATTTTGAACCATTTGGAGTCAAGAAAAGGTGGAGTGGGTCAACCCCTTATACAAGGAATTGCAGTATTCAAGCCAAGGGGTGATAAAAGCATGGATAACTGTTTCTAGGACCTTATGAGGCAAAAATGGCTTTAATTTGGCCAAGGTTCTACGTTGATAAAAGATGCCCTTCACAACGCAATTGACTTGTTTGTTAAAATTCAATGAAGTGTCCAAGAAAACATCAAGACTTTTAACTACATTGTTCAAAGGTGCAGACAGGGGCCCAAATACATTACTTAGGCTGGTGACACAGCAAGGTGGGCCAAACATAATTACTTCAGTTTTGATTTCATTGATGCCGTTCAGACAGGTAAAGAGGTCCTTGAGTGAGTGGATGCTATCAGGTGTAACTGGTAGGTAATATTGTGTCCACATAACAGTTATACAGAATATTGTAATTTTCAAAGATCGAGTCAAGAGGAAGCATGCATAAAGAGAATAAAAGGGGGCCTAAAGTTGAACCTTGGGGGATGCCACATTTAATGGGAGCAAGGAATATAGAGCAATTTCCTAGTTTGACTGAAAATGTTCTTTCACCGAGGTAGGAGGTAAATCGTTTTAACACAGAGCCATGCAGACCGACTTCCTTTCAGGCATTTTAGAATGTCATGGTTGATTGTGTCAAATGCTGAGCTGAAATCGAGCAGGACTAAAATGGCACAGGAACCAGAATCGACAGGGAGAAGGATATCATTATGTACCTTCAGCAGAGCGAATTCTGTGCTATGCAGAGCTCTCAAACCAGATTGGAATTTGTCAAAGGTGTTGAATGTGTTCAAATAAGACCTGGGAGAGGAAACTTTTTCCAAACTCTTAGAAATAAATGGTAGCTTGGAGATGGGCCTGTAAGTTTTAATGGTCATTGGAGTCTAGCCAAGGTTTCCTTAGTGGAGATTGCACAAGTCCATGTTTAAACCTGGGAGGGATGATTCCATTTGTTAAACAGCTAATTATTATAGGCAAAATAAGGGGGCATATTGTGACAAAGCCTTCCTTAAAAAGGTGTGACTGTATAATGTCTAAGGAACAATAGGTGGAATTCTTATGTGAGACCACCTCAGACAGCTGGGAGGATGACACTGGTTGAAACATAACACCCCCCAGCACCATAGCATGCCATCTGCCTCCTCCCATCTCTCTTCTTCTATCACAATACTGCAGCTCCTCCCTCACTCTCTCTCCCCCACTTTCTCTTTCCCTCACTCTCATTCTTCTGTCTCTTCTTCTCTTTCTCTCTTTTCTTCTCTCTCTCCCATTCCTTTTCTCTCTCTCTGTCCTACAGTCCTTGCTGAGCCAATAGCAATAAACGATACACCCTCCCTCCCAGTGTGTGTGTGTGTGTGTGTGTGTGTGTGTGTGTGTGTGTGTCGCTGGCCATTGGAGCTGCTTGCATCAGAGCGAGAGAGAGAGAGAGAGAGAGAGAGAGAGAGAGAGAGAGAGAGAGAGAGAGAGAGAGAGAGAGAGAGAGAGAGAGAGAGAGAGAGAGAGAGAGAGAGAGTCAACTGCTGGGTGAGCTAGGTTGACTTTTAACGAGAGAGAGCGAGAGAGAGAGGGTGCACTCACACACGCCAGTTTGCAGCTGATGGGAAAGGACTCGGATATCACATCTTCCTCCTGATGCATATTTACCACATTTGTAACAACAGTTTAACCCCCCTCTTCCCTTTCCTCCACTTCCCCTTTAAAGAATCTAATTTTCTCCATGGAATCTTCCAGTGTTCCTGCATCTTGGATTTAATGAGCGCGACGACCGTGGAATGAGGCAACTATCCCCAGATCCTCCCTGTCACAGCTAAGGTAAGGCTATCATCCCTCTCTTATTCTCTCTCTCTCTCTCTCTCTCTCTCTCTCTCTCTCTCTCTCTCTCTCTCGCTCTCTCTCCCTCGTTCTGTCTCCCTGTCTCTCTCTCATCCGCTGTGTTCTCATCCTGATTGCCTCTTATCATGTTATTGACAGACGGATGCAGATGGTTCAGTTAAATGTGGCGGAGTGAGCTCTATGTTTAGGAGAGATGGGAGAAGAAAGGGGAGGATGGGGATGCGGAACTGTCCGGGGAGACAGAGAGAGAGAGAGAGAGAGAGAGAGAGAGAGAGAGAGAGAGTGTGTGTGTGTGTGTGTGTGTGTGTGTGTGTGTGAAAGAGGGGGATGAGAGAGATGTGTGTTGACATTGTTTGTGCTGTCCGTGGCTGGAGGGAGCAACGCTCCAATTGCTACTACTTATTGATCCCGTCTCGTTTCCAGCTCTCGTTGCTCCAGACAACTTTGCATGTTTGGCTTGTCAGCAGCAGTGTTGGCTTTAACCGACAGACCGACAAACTTTGTCATGCTTAAAAAGGGGAATTGCTGGATGGCTTGATGTGATGTTGCTACAGATGAAACCTAATCTGTGTTGCATCTGGACAGCTGATGATTGCTTATGGCATGACTTTCCCTACCGTTGTGTGTTTCTGTAAACAAAGTTATGTATGTGTGTATGTGTGTGTGTGTGTGAGAGAGAGAGAGAGAGAGAGAGAGAGAGAGAGAGAGAGAGAGAGAGAGAGAGAGAGAGAGAGAGAGAGAGAGAGAGAGAGAGAGAGAGAGAGAGAGAGAGAGAGAGATGGGGTGGGAAGGGCAGGTTTCAGGTTTCTGCAGGTCTGAACTGTCTGACACTGGTAAGGGGCTGCTGAAGCTGAGAGTAAACTCCCTCGGTGATGCTTCGTCTGTGCGCCTGCCTCCATCACGGATGATCTGAGGTGGATGCAGGACGACGGTGGCGAGCGTTTTGCCCCATCAGGAGTCAGAGATGTACACGCTGCAAAGGGCGAAAGAGTGTTGAATAAATTCAAGGTGAAACAAAATGAACACAACTCGATTCACTCTGCCACAGATTAGCAGAGCGCCATTATTGATCATCACAGTGGACTGACTGGTTTCATCTGCAGAATGTCACGCAGGGCTCAGACGTCGTCTGTAGACCGTGTTGTGCTGGGTGGACTACGCCGACTCAGTCTGCCGGAGATGGAAGAGGAACACAGCAACACGGCACGGTGTGCACGGTGGATGAGCATCTTCACTTTCATCTCTGCTGCTGTCTGGTTATTAATTCTCTTCCTCCTCATCTCTTGTCTGCACCAGCTCCACGGGGAGACGAGAGAGAGGGATTGTTGGAAAGGAGAGGGCAACACAGGTTGTTATTGGAAGGAGGGGGAGGTTGCTGGTGGAAATGGAAAGACAGAGCAAATAGGAGAGTGAATTTAGCACTGGGAGACTGACGGACAGAAATTCAGGAGGAGTGAAGAGAAAGAGAGGAAGGAGCTGCAGCAAGGCTGTGCAGCAGCTTGCAGGCGGCAGGCGGGTCTGAGGCCTGGCTGTGCTCTGAGACGCCTCGCTCGCTCATAAGGGAAGCCGGGCTAGATGGACCCGACCTCAGGTCTCGCACACGCCTGGCTGCATTTCCTACGAAGGCCATCAATATTTATTACATTTCCCATTTCAGAGAGGAGCCGTGATAACGGCCGGACGAGGGAAAGAAAAGAGTAAATAAATCAAATGACCTTGCCTCGGGCAGACCTTCTGCCTCCGCCTCATCTCCACCTCCTGCCCCGTGTTTCGGCCCGGTCCGCTCGACGCCGTGCTGCATACTGAAAATATGACCACAGTGTTTCCCCACCTCTTCCGCAGGGGGTGGTAATAAAGCATTGTGAATCATCTCCTCCAGCAGCTGTGTTTGTTCTTCATCCCGGCAGAAGAGGAGGGCCATGGTTCTGCCTTGTTAGCAGACTGTTTAGCTAGCGGTGGTAGCGCTCTGAAAGAAACCTGAAGATGTGGAGCGCGATATCAACACACTTATTAAGATCTGATCATAAAGGCTTCCGAGAGGGATGTGGCTCGTGGCACTACAGTTTTTGTTGTTGTTGTTTTTTTTTTGCATGATGAATGATTGAGTCTTGTATCCCAGGATGCACCTTGTTATTTCAGGGCTGCTCGACTGTGCTGTTTTGGACCACGTGTTCTTTGCTAATTCATCAGTTGGTTTAAGCATTAATGCAGCGCAGAGAGAGACAATGCCGAACAGGACGACACACACATGCACATGCACACACACACACACACACACACACACACACACACACGCACACACACACACACACACACAGACGCACGCACACACACACACACACACACACACACACACACGCACACACACACACACACACACACACACGCACGCACGCACGCACACAAGGTGATTACAGGAAACCTCACAACGTAAGTGGAGATGTGTGTGAGGTGAGTGCTTTAATTTGCAGTTATTGATCAGCTTCACGTGTTCTTGGCATGATGAGCGTCTGCTAAAATATCGATACGGAGGCAGCCAGAGTTTATACACCCCCCCCCACACACACACTCTCTCTCCTGTCTCTCCCTCTCTGTCTCTCTCGCTCTCCTGGCTCTCTCTGTCTCCATCTGTCTCTCTGTCTGTTTCTCTCTCTCTTTCTTCTGTCTGTCTGTCCGTCTCTCTCTCTGACACACAGTGATGGCTGAGGAGCAGTGGCGCCCCCAAGGGGTGGCCAGGGGTGGCCACGGCCACCCTGATACTATCCCAGGCCCCCCCGCTGGCCCCCCCAGCCACGAGTCACATATGCAGAATATGCTTCTGATTATGCGGAATAGGCTTCTATCTGATATCTTACATTAGGTGCTGTTCATTTAAATCAATAATGTACACTACCGTTCAAAAGTTTGGGATCACCCAAACAATTTCGTGTTTTCCATGAAAAGTCACACTTATTCACCACCATATGTTGTGAAATGAATAGAAAATAGAGTCAAGACATTGACAAGGTTAGAAATAATGATTTGTATTTGAAATAAGATTTTTTTTACATCAAACTTTGCTTTCGTCAAAGAATCCTCCATTTGCAGCAATTACAGCATTGCAGACCTTTGGCATTCTAGCTGTTAATTTGTTGAGGTAATCTGGAGAAATTGCACCCCACGCTTCCAGAAGCAGCTCCCACAAGTTGGATTGGTTGGATGGGCACTTCTTTGAGCAGATTGAGTTTCTGGAGCATCACATTTGTGGGGTCAATTAAACGCTCAAAATGGCCAGAAAAAGAGAACTTTCATCTGAAACTCGACAGTCTATTCTTGTTCTTAGAAATGAAGGCTATTCCATGCGAGAAATTGCTAAGAAATTGAAGATTTCCTACACCGGTGTGTACTACTCCCTTCAGAGGACAGCACAAACAGGCTCTAACAGGTACTATTTAATGAAGATGCCAGTTGGGGACCTGTGAGGCGTCTGTTTCTCAAACTAGAGACTCTAATGTACTTATCTTCTTGCTCAGTTGTGCAACGCGGCCTCCCACTTCTTTTTCTACTCTGGTTAGAGCCTGTTTGTGCTGTCCTCTGAAGGGAGTAGTACACACCGGTGTAGGAAATCTTCAATTTCTTAGCAATTTCTCGCATGGAATAGCCTTCATTTCTAAGAACAAGAATAGACTGTCGAGTTTCAGATGAAAGTTCTCTTTTTCTGGCCATTTTGAGCGTTTAATTGACCCCACAAATGTGATGCTCCAGAAACTCAATCTGCTCAAAGAAGTGCCCATCCAACCAATCCAACTTGTGGGAGCTGCTTCTGGAAGCGTGGGGTGCAATTTCTCCAGATTACCTCAACAAATTAACAGCTAGAATGCCAAAGGTCTGCAATGCTGTAATTGCTGCAAATGGAGGATTCTTTGACGAAAGCAAAGTTTGATGTAAAAAAAATCTTATTTCAAATACAAATCATTATTTCTAACCTTGTCAATGTCTTGACTCTATTTTCTATTCATTTCACAACATATGGTGGTGAATAAGTGTGACTTTTCATGGAAAACACAAAATTGTTTGGGTGATCCCAAACTTTTGAACGGTAGTGTATATTTTTCTTAACTCTCATATTGACGGTTTTCCACTAGCCTATACAGTATACTGCAACAGCAGCACAGAATTCCCGAAATTCAGTCATGGCTTTTGGTTTTGGTGTGCCACCCCAAGATTTTCAGTGGCCCCATTTGGCCCCCCCTATGAAACATGTCTGGGGGCGCCACTGCTGAGGAGCTGTGTGATTAACAGGTATCGTCTTACGTCTCTATACGAGCGGCCTGTCATGCTGCAGGTGACTTGAATCCAGAAGTGACTCATAGGGCCCATGGTGTCACTGTTCCACCCCCGGCCACGGAGCTGAACCATCACCCATGGTGTCACTGTTCCACCCCCAGCCACAGAGCTGAACCATCGCCCATGGTGTCACTGTTCCACCCCCAGCCACGGAGCTGAACCATCGCCCATGGTGTCACTGTTCCATCCCCAGCCACAGAGCTGAACCATCGCCCATGGTGTCACTGTTCCACCCCCAGCCACGGAGCTGAACCATCACCCATGGTGTCACTGTTCCACCCCCGGCCACGAAGCTGAACCATCACCCATGGTGTCACTGTTCCACCCCCGGCCACAGAGCTGAACCATCACCCAGGGTGTCACTGTTCCATCCCCAGCCACAGAGCTGAACCATCGCCCATGGTGTCACTGTTCCACCCCCAGCCACGGAGCTGAACCATCACCCATGGTGTCACTGTTCCACCCCCGGCCACGAAGCTGAACCATCACCCATGGTGTCACTGTTCCACCCCCAGCCACAGAGCTGAACCATCGCCCAGGGTGTCACTGTTCCACCCCCAGCCATGGGGCTGAACCGTCGCCCAGGGTGTCACTGTTCCACCCCCAGCCACAGAGCTGAACCATCGCCCATGGTGTCACTGTTCCACCCCCAGCCACGGGGCTGAACCGTCGCCCATGGTGTCACTGTTCCAGCCCCAGCCACGGGGCTGAACCGTCGCCCATGGTGTCACTGTTCCACCCCCAGCCATGGGGCTGAACCGTCGCCCATGGTGTCACTGTTCCACCCCCAGCCATGGGGCTGAACCGTCGCCCATGGTGTCACTGTTCCACCCCCGGCCACGGGGCTGAACCGTCGCCCATGGTGTCACTGTTCCACCCCCAGCCATGGGGCTGAACCATCGCCCATGGTGTCACTGTTCCACCCCCGGCCACGGGGCTGAACCGTCGCCCATGGTGTCACTGTTCCACCCCCAGCCACGGGGCTGAACCGTCGCCCATGGTGTAACTGTTCCTCCCCCAGCCACGGGGCTGAACCGTCGCCCATGGTGTCACTGTTCCACCCCCAGCCATGGAGCTTAACCGTCGCCCATGGTGTCACTGTTCCAGCCCCAGCCATGGAGCTTAACCGTCGCCCATGGTGTCACTGTTCCACCCCCAGCCACAGAGCTGAACCGTCGCCAATGGTGTCACTGTTCCACCCCCAGCCACAGAGCTGAACCGTCGCCCATGGTGTCACTGTTCCACCCCCAGCCACAGAACTGAACCATCACCCATGGTGTCACTGTTCCACCCCCAGCCATGGGGCTGAACCGTCGCCCATGGAGTCACTGTTCCACCCCCAGCCACGGGGCTGAACCATCACCCATGGTGTCACTGTTCCACCCCCAGCCATGGAGCTGAACCATCACCCATGGTGTCACTGTTCCACCCCCAGCCATGGGGCTGAACTGTCGCCCATGGTGTCCGTCGCCAAATGAGAAGTTAAGAACTCATTTTTCCTCGGCTTCCAGGGCAATTACTCACGAGGCGGTTGTAGGGAATAATGATCATTACCGATGTGGTTTCATGATTTACCATGATGCATGAAATGAAACTGGCAAATTAGCAGCAGCTATTCACTGCTAATGGTGTCCACAGCGGTGGACCAGCACCGTGACTGTAGAGGTTTCCTCCGCCGACTTGTTGATGTGAATGACTATCTTCCGCTCTTTTTACGCTTCATCGTCGTGTAGAAACTGATCGAAGACAATTGGATGCATAGCATGAATTTAACATGGCACAAATAATGTTCAGAGCAAGAAACAATTTACTGCTGAGTAGTACACAAACTATTCTCAGATGGAGACGAGCACTATGATGAGAGGGAAATCAAACTTCAAGAAATGTTGTTCGTACAACTTTTTTTGGGGGGGGGGTTCCCCCTTTTTTCTCCCCAATTTAAAAATTTTTTTCCTCCTATTGTATCCAGCCAGTTACCCCACTCTTCCGAGCCGTCCTGGTATCTGCTCCACCCCCTCTGCTGATCCGGGGAGGGCTGCAGACTACGACATGCCTCCTCCCATACATGTGGAGTCACCAGCTGCTTCTTTTCACCTGACAGTGAGGAGTTTCACCAGGGGGGCGTAGCGCGTGGGAGGATCACGCTATTCCCCCCAGTCCCCCCTCCCCCCTGATAAGATATAGGGATGATGAACAGTTGTGTTAACTGTCTATGTTTCATTTATCGCTAAACATTTTTTATTATTAATGTGATTTATGGTGTTTGTTTTTCTTTCCCTTTGTATCTGTCCAAGTGGGAGAGGACTGCTGGCGTCGTGTGGCTGCCGCTTCTCCCTCTCCTAGCCCCCCTTCCCATCCACCCCTGTATATCTGCCCCCCTTCCCATCCAGCCCTGTATATCTGCCCCCCTTCCCATCCACCCCTGTATATCTGCCCCCCTTCCCATCCACCCCTGTATGTCTGCCCCCCTTCCCATCCAGCCCTGTATATCTGCCCCCCTTCCCATCCACCCCTGTATGTCTGCCCCCTTCCCATCCAGCCCTGTATATCTGCCCCCCTTCCCATCCACCCCTGTATGTCTGCCCCCTTCCCATCCACCCCTGTATATCTGCCCCCCTTCCCATCCACCCCTGTATATCTGCCCCCCTTCCCATCCAGCCCTGTATATCTGCCCCCTTCCCATCCACCCCTGTATGTCTGCCCCCCTTCCCATCCAGCCCTGTATGTCTGCCCCCTTCCCATCCACCCCTGTATGTCTGCCCCCCTTCCCATCCACCCCTGTATGTCTGCCCCCCTTCCCATCCACCCCTGTATATCTGCCCCCCTTCCCATCCACCCCTGTATGTCTGTGTTATGTTCATCTGTCGTCCTGTTTCACCCCATTTATTGTAAAGCAACTTTGAGTACTAGAAAAGCACTATATAAGATTGAGTTATTATTATTATTACTTTTTTCCCCCATTTTTCTTTGTATGACACTGAGGGGATATCTGGTTGTGTGTAGCACCGAGGTGTGTTTGTTCTTGACACATGACATTAGGATGTGTTTTTCTTTTTCTCTTGTTGTTTGCAGTAGGTGAGTTTGTGTTGTGCAGCACAACTCGCATTGAATTTGTAGCTGAATTAACACAAGAGCAGGTGAGAAGGGGTAGGACAACATGAGTGTGTACTACTTCCTCCTACTGCTTTTCCAACATGTGACAGGTCATCTGGTGTGTATGAGATGTGCTCTGAGTCTGATGTGTGGATTAGTTGATCACTTCACGTTATCGGCAGTGGCTCACCTGTGTGTTATATCCTGCATAATATATCCTATATTACACGTTCCAAGCAAACCATCCTTCATTCTTAGCTGACATGACTAGGCTGCTCCCCGTCTGTGTCTAACAGGGACACACCCGCCATCTCTCTTCTACTGGCGGCAGCAGACATGGCTGACTTAAACTCTGCTCCCATCCTGGCTCTTCAGAATCCCACAATCCCACTGTTTGCTCTCTGCGGTATGAAGTGAATTGAATTAAATGAGATCCTCTCTGATTAAACTGTGGATAATGACCGAGTGACCTGAGAGACAGAAGGGCTCCACTGAAGAATTAGACGAAGGTGGGCAAGCCACGGCTAATGAATCTCAATGAATCTACCTTTACCTACACACTGTCTAATGCAGGGACGCCAGACATCATCAGATCATTATCAAGACTTTTGGTTTGTTCCTATGTTTTTGTCTTCAGTCTTGGTTGTGTACTGGTCTGGGGGGATGTAAGTTCTCTTCTCAAAATGTTTTTATTATTAACTTTCTTAGCCTGGAGAATCGTGCCTGATGTGCTGCTGTTGGGCCAGCCGTCAGATTCTGACCGAGAGTGACCTGAGCTGCTGACCCTAAGACCCCGATACACGTCAAAACAGGTTGCCACGGCGGACATGTGCAGCCTGCCTTCGTGGCTGTAGCCACCTTATTCCTAGCCCCCATGATGCCTTGCCGGGACTATGGGTGCAACTTCCGGCGCAGCCTGTCACTGAACAGGAACCGGCATTTTGCATGGTAACGGTACGCTAAGTGCAATTCCTCGAGGGATTTGTACGGCGTCTCATTCATTCCTGAAGGTCCCGCCAGCCGGATGAGCTCCTGATGTGGGAACGCCACCTCACACAGCTCCACAAGGTCTTGGACGTTTTGGTGTCTGTGGACGCTGGCGTGTTCCACGCATGCGCACTTGAAGTATCGTTCACTGAACGATCACCTGGCCGCTTACAAAACTGAAATGCCAACAGCAGCGGTTAATGTCGGTGTCCCTGTGTGGAGGGACGGGGAGGCAGAAAGGAAGTGTGAGTCGGTTGATTGGAAGGCTACTCAGCATTGTAGCTCAGGGCAATCATATTCTGTCTAGACCTGTTCATACTAGGCCGACCTTGACTGAGCCAACATCAGCTCCCTCTTGCTGGGCAGCCGTGTTAGGGTGGCTAATGTTGGCTAGCGAGAGAAATAGTCACCAGCCCGTCACATATTTACGAAGGGGGGGGGGGAGGAAGGCTGGATCCGAATACCCGAGTATTAGGATATTCGTTCGTTGGGTAGGTATCCAGTTTGAATGTTGGGCTTCGGAGATCGGGTTTGTAAGCTATCATTAAAGGCGAACTGCAAAATAACCTTCAGGGGGTCCTCGGTGTGGAGTCTGCATGTTCTGCCCGTGTCTGTGTGGGTGGGTTTCCTCCCACAGTCCAAAGACCTGTAGGTCAGCTGACTCGTCCGTACTAACTTGTCCCTAGGTGTGTGGGGGTGGGGGGTGGGGGGGCCCTGTGTGATGGCCTGGCAGCCTGTCCAGGGTGTCTCCCTCTCTGCTGCCCAATGGCTGCTGGGATAGGCTGCAGCATCCCCGCGACCCTGAGAGCAGGATAAGCGCTTGGGATAATGGATGGATGGATGGATGGATGGATGGATGGATGGATGGATGGATGGATGGGTGGATGGATGGATGGATGGATGGATGGATGGATGGATGGATGGATGGGTGGATGGATGGATGGATGGATGGATGGATTGTTTTCTGAATCATTTCCCTCCCATGTTTCCTGTGTGTCTACATGTCGGTACCTGAGAAACCTGAATAATCTCCACTGTGTTTCTCATGCTTCATTTGAGGTGCGTTGAGGTTTTTACTTTCGTATCAAGCCTGCAACCCTCAACAAGTCTAGACGTATACAAGAAAGACAGATATAGAAAGTAATTAAGCTCCTACGGTTTGTTTTTTTGTCCTCCTGACTCAATTTAAACTATTTTTCTCCTGGTTTGTAAAACATCTCTTTCCATGAAGCTCAAGTCAATTCCAGCCCTTCTAAACGCTCATGTTCAGCTGGCATGAGGAAAGTGATTCAGGAAACCTGTCAACAGCCGTTAGTGTCTGAAAATGCAACACAAACACTACCTCCACTGTTTTTAACCCACAGGGTCGTGCTGGCTGGTGAATGGGGCTCAGCGTTGGGAAAACTGGTAAACAAGCCTTTGAATAACTAAGTGGCTCCACACACCATTTTTGCTCTTTAACAGTTATGATGGAATATAATATACAGACAGTATTTTATCTGGATACTGGTCGTGACACCAGCTATGTTATATGGTCTGGGGACAGTGGCACTGATGAAAAGATAGGAGGAGGAGCTGGAGGTGGCAGAGATGAAGATGATAAGATTTTCACTGGGAGTGACGAAGAAGGACAGGATTAGGTAGGAGTATGTTTGAGAGGCGGATGGTTTGGAGACAAAGCAAGAGAGACAAGATGGAGATGGTTTGGACATGTGTGGAGGAGAGATGCTGGGTATACTGGGAGAAGGATGCTGAATATGGAGCTGCCAGGGAAGAGGAGAAGAGGAAGGCCAAAGAGGAGGTTTATGGATGTGGTGAGGGAGGACATGGAGGTGGCTGGTGTGACAGAGGAAGATGCAGAGGACAGGAAGAGATGGAAACGGATGATCCGCTGTGGCGCCCCCTAACGGGACCAACCGAAAGTAGTAGTAGTAGTAGAGATATAGTGTCCCTGTTGTTGAGATGTACATCAGAAAGAGCGGAATTTATCTTCTTGACAAAGACGTGTTGAATGAGTGTATATTCTAATCCCGATAAAGTCGAGCCGAATGAAGTTTCATTGATCACCGAGTAAGTTTGCACATACAAGGAGTTTGAGATGGAAAAACAGGGCTATGATGTACAACACAGTAATCTGAAGTAGGAAAGAAATAAGAGAGTAATTAAGAGTATTTTCTAGAGATTAACATTGATGAATCCAATGCCATCTACTTTTGTAACGTGTGTAGATAGACTAGATAGACCACATCCACACATGTCAGATTTGTCCTGAGCCTTGAAAGTTCCGCTTCCGGTGTGGGAAGATGGCAGCGTGAATTCGCGTTTGCGGCGGCCTCACCCAGCACCGTCCATGCAGTGTCCTTGCCCACGTCTGCGTCTAAGTGTTGTCTTCGTCTGATGGCTGGTAGAGCTGGCGCTGGATCAGCTGGGAGAGCGGGGCAGGCTAAGCTAACTGCTAGCCCATGCAGACCGGCGGTTCCCATAACATGGAGGGTGGTCTGGCGGCGGCCTCGCCTGGTGTTGCCTGTGGTGTTTTTGGTGTTGTCGTGAGGAGTGCGGGGAGGTGTGTCGAGGGTGTCTGGCTGGGAGAGCTGGCGCTGGATCGGCTGGGAGAGCGGGGCAGGCTAAGCTAACTGCTAGCCCATGCAGACCGGCGGTTCCCATAACATGGAGGGTGGTGTGGCGGCGGCCTCGCCTGGTGTTGCCTGTGGTGTTTTTTGGTGTTGTCTTGAGGAGTGCGGGGAGGTGTGTTGAGGGTGTCTGGCTGGGAGAGCTGGCGCTGGTTCGGCTGGGAGAGTGGGGCAGGCTAAGCTAACTGCTAGCCCATGCAGACCGGCGGTTCCCATAACACGGAGGGTGGTGTGGCGGCGGCCTCGCCTGTTGTTGACTGTGGTGTTTTTGGTGTTGTCGTGAGGAGTGCGGGGAGGTGTGTCGAGGGTGTCTGGCTGGGAGAGCTGGCGCTGGATCAGCTGGGAGAGCGGGGCAGGCTAAGCTAACTGCTAGCCCATGCAGACTGGCGGTTCCCATAACACAGAGGGTGGTCTGGTGGCGGCCTCGCCTGGTGTTGCCTGTGGTGTTTTTGGTGTTGTCGTGAGGAGTGCGGGGAGGTGTGTCGAGGGTGTCTGGCTGGGAGAGCTGGCGCTGGATCGGCTGGGAGAGCTTCGTCTGGTGAGCCCAGGACCATGGCCCTAGTCCGGAGCTGCGCCTGAGGAGGAAAGGCCGAGGGCGGTCTGACAGGATGCGGAAGCAGAGCGGGCTAAGCTAACTGCTAGCCCATGCAGACTGGTGGCTCCGACAGTCATCCTGGCTGGCGCTCTTTTCCTCGGACAGTGATTTTTGTTTAGTTTGGATGTGTGTGTTAGTGTGTGTGTGTGTGTGTGTGTTCTTGTGGTTTTTGGATGTGTGTGGTTCTGCTGTGGGCTGGGGGAAACGGCATTTCGTTTCATTTCATGTGTGCAAGTGTACATGAGGTGAAATGACAAATAAAGGGTTGCTGAGTGCTGAACATGCTGGGGCTGTAGAGACGTTGTCAGGGTTCCTCAGTGAGGGCAGGGAGTACACGCGTGTCCACTTCCTCTGCCCACATCGTGCTCCCATCCAGTCGGGGGAATGAGAATGGCATAAATTGGAGGAATGATAAATAATTCAGAAAGGGCTTTTATCTCCAGTATTTGGAGGCATTACTAGGTCAACACGAGATGCATGCAGCTCCGAGCGCCAGCCAAACATGGAAGGCTTGACCCCTCGCTGACCTTTCATTGTGTGTCAATCTGATCACTTCTTCCCTGGTTTTAGCAGTGTTAAATGACCAGCCTGGCAGTGTTAAATGACCAGCCTCTGATATTTCCAGAGAAGAAAAGAATTCTACACAAGTCTCACCAGCAGCTTTCAGTTACAGCTTCTTCTTCTGTTGGTAGAACAAACGTTCATCGCTCCAGTTGGTGGCCTGTCAGCAGCCAGACGGAGCTAACTCCCTGTGGCTTTACTGTCGCCGCTGGACGTGCAGATTAAAGTAGGTATTTGCAGGCGTTACTGTAAAACAGTGCAGATTATTTATTTCTATAGATCTCATTTTTACTCCATCATGTTATGATTTTACTGATTTTAAACCACATCATAAACGGCACGGTGGTCAACACTGTTGTTGCCTCACAGCAAGAAGGTCCTGGGTTCGAACCCCAAGTTGTCCCAGGTGCTTTCTGTGTGGAGTCTGCATGTTCTCCCCGTGTCTGCGTGGGTTTCCTCCGGGGGCTCCGGTTTCCTCCCACAGTCCAAAAACATGGAGGTCAGGTGAATCAGCCACACTAAATTGTCCCTAGGTGTGTGTGTGTGTGTGTGTGTGTGTGTGTGTGTGTGTGTGTGTGTGTGTGTGTGTGTGTGTGTGTGTGTGTGTGTGTGTGTGTGTGTGATGGCCTGGCAGCCTCTCCAAGGTGTGTCCCCGCCTGCCACCCAGTGACTGCTGGGATAGGCTCCAGCGTCCCCGTGACCCTGAGAGCAGGATAAGCGGTTGTAATAGTGGATGGATGGATGGGTGGATGCTGTGAATGATGATGCCATCTTATCTTTGGCAGAAACTAACAAGTTTTTGAGCCTTATGGCCTCCAATGTTGCTATTCAGTAGAACGATCCAGAAATTACAAGCAACTTCCTGGGAAAAAAATTGGAAGAAAATTAAAATTATTATAATATTTGGATTATTACTACTATTTTTTTTATTCCCCCTTCCCTTTTTTTCTCTCCCCATTTGGGCAGTTACTCCACTCCTCTGAGCCGTCCCGGTCTCTGCTCCACCCCCCTCTGCTGATCCGGAGAGGGCTGCAGACTACCACATGTCTCCTCCCATACATGTGGAGTCACCAGCCGCTTCTTTTCACCTGACAGTGAGGAGTTTCACCAGGGGGACGTAGCGCGTGGGAGGATCGCGCTATTCCCCCCAGTTCCCCCTTGAACGGGTGCCCCGAGCAACCAGAGGAGGCGCTAGTGAAGCGACCAGGACACATACACTGTGTTTTATGGAATAAAAAAAGACTCATTCCAGTCTCCCCATGACAGTTTTGTAGGTCCTGACCCAGTGTTCTACTACACACTGAATACGTCCCCCTGCCGGGACACAGCGTGACACCACTATTACTGATAATGGTGAGGGGTTATTTAGTGAAATGGTCCCATGAAGACGAGGGAATCGGGCCTGCTGTGACTGTTCTGTATTTACAACAAGACAATGGCAGAAATGAGCCACGGCTGTTTGGGTTGATTAGGGACTCGCTGGGCGAACAAGGCGTAAGCATTCCTCTGTTCAGTTCCCCGGTGGAGAAAACCTGAGCCACAGCCGAGGGGGACTGGATCCACCCGCAAGGACCACTTAGAAAGGAGGCTGGTTCGAGTCTCCATGTTGCCTCCGGCTTGGTCGGGCGTCCCTACAGACACAACTGGCCGTGTCTGCGGGTGGGAGGCCGGATGTGGGTATGTGTCCTGGTCGCTGCACTAGCGCCTCCTCTGGTCGGTAGGGGCGCCTCTTCAGGGGGGAGGGGAAACTGGGGGGAACAGCGTGATCCTCCCACGTGCTACGTCCCCCTGGTGAAACTCCTCACTGTCAGGAGAAAAGTGGCTGGTGACTCCACATGAATGGGAGGAGGCATGTGGTAGTCTGCAGCCCTCCCCGGGTCAGCAGAGGGGTGGAGCAGAGACCGGGACGGCTCGGGAGGGTGGGGTAATTGGCCAAGTACAATAGGGGAGGAAAAAATGTAAAGAAAGAAAGCGAGGCTGGTGAAGAATGAATACCAGGACAAGTGTTAGGTTCAGCATGGCTTTATCCAGTACTCATACACCTGTCTGTCCCGCGGGCGGTGGCGGTGGTGGTGGTGGCGTTGCAGTTTCACATCACATCTCAGTTTCCCTTTGCACAGCTTTGTGCCAGTCTGCTCACCGATGGTTGACCGGAACGATGACAAACACTGAACCTCCACAGGTTGTGCTGTGTTTCCTGGCACCGCCAACAGACCGCCTCCTGGAAAAAAGGAGGAGGAGCACCTGGAGGAACCCCAGATGTTCCTCCAGGTGCTCCCGGGCTTTTAGAAAGCAGGTTGCAGGGTGGGGTGGGGTGGGGTGGGGTGCAAAAGATCCTATTTATTTATTTTTTTAGTTGGAAGTATGAAAGAAGAGTTATGTGGGAATACGTGGTGGTGGGTGGTGGGTAGATGGTGTAGTTAGTGATGGGGTTTGTTGGGTTTCTCTAAGTATGACCCCGACCCATGACCCGTTCCCCAGCTTATAGAAGCTATCACATGTGTTCAGTTTCCCATCGGGTGCAGGTATGGTAGCTGTAGCACAAACTGTGGCTCTCATTTAACAGATGTGTTCCAGAATACCAACGCACCCCCCCACCCCCACCACCCCCACCCCCAGACACTCCCAGACACCCCCAGACACTCCCAGACACCCCCAGACACTCCCACCTTATCAGAACCAGACCCATGTTTATCAGTATACGTATACACATGTACGGTACAGTATATACACAACATGTACAGTACAGTATATACAACATGTACGGTACAGTATACACAACATGTACAGTACAGTATACACAGCATGTACAGTACAGTATACACAACATGTACAGTACAGTATACACAACACGTACAGTACAGTATACACAGCATGTACAGTACAGTATACACAACATGTACAGTACAGTATATACAACATGTACAGTACAGTATACACAACATGTACAGTACAGTATACACAGCATGTACAGTACAGTATACACAACATGTACAGTACAGTATACACAACATGTACAGTACAGTATACACAGCATGTACAGTACAGTATATACAACATGTACAGTACAGTATACACAACATGTACAGTACAGTATATACAACATGTACAGTACAGTATACACAACATGTACAGTACAGTATATACAACATGTACAGTACAGTATACACAACATGTACAGTACAGTATACACAGCATGTACAGTACAGTATATACAACATGTACAGTACAGTATACACAACATGTACAGTACAGTATACACAACATGTACAGTACAGTATACACAACATGTACAGTACAGTATACACAACATGGAGGATTTATTGACAGTGTTAGGCGTTCGTTTGAATGACAGCCCGCAGAAAGAAAGTGTTTTTATACCTGGCTGTTTTGGGGTACAGTGCTCTGTAGCGCCTACCAGAGGGAGGGTGAAGCGATCCCTCAGTGTCTCATCGTTGATAACTATTTTGGAGATACTTTTCCCAACATGGGGCGGCACGGTGGCGCACTGGCTAGCTCTGTCACCTCACAGCAAGAAGGTCCTGGGTTCGAGCCCCGGGGTAGTCCAACCTTGGGGGTCGTCCCGGGTCGTCCTCTGTGTGGAGTTTGCATGTTCTCCCCGTGTCTGTGTGGGTTTCCTCCGGGGGCTCCGGTTTCCTCCCACAGTCCAAACACATGTAGGTCAGGTGGATCACCGTACTACATTGTCCCTAGGTGTGAATGTGTGTGTGTGTGTGTGTTTGTGTGTGTGTGTGTGTGTGTGTGTCTGGCGGCCTGTCCAGGGTGTCTCCCCACCTGCCACCCAGTGACTGCTGGGATAGGCTCCAGCATCCCCGTGACCTGAATTTCGATGAGCGGCGTGGATAATGGATGAAATGGGTGGGTTTTCCCAATGCTTAGCGACAGACAAATTTCATTACCTTTTCCGTTTTGAATTTTAAACCTGGCTTTGGACATAAAAAGCATCCAGCATTCCCGTTCCTGATGGACGGCGGCGGCGGCTGTTCAACCACATGTTGTCCAATTTGCTGTTGACATACAGGGCCTGCTTCTCAACTCCGCTACGTTTATTTTCCAGCTTTGGAGAGTTATAGGTTAAAGTCAGTAAAGAAAACAGACAGTTGTATAGGATCCATGTTCTTAGGGCATCTGGGTAGTGTAGTGGTCTATTCCGGTGCCTACCAACACAGGGATCGCCGGTTCAAATCCCCGTGTTACCTCCGGCTTGGTCGGGCGTCCCTACAGACACAACTGGCCGTGTCTGCGGGTGGGAAGCCGGATGTGGGTATGTGTCCTGGTCGCTGCACTAGCGCCTCCTCTGGTCGGTTAGGGAGCCTGTTTGGGGGGGGGGACTGGGGGGAATAGCGTGATCCTCCCACACGCTACGTCCCCCTGGTGAAACTCCTCACCGTCAGGGGAAAAGTGGCTGGCGACTCCACATGTATGGGAGGAGAAATGTGGTAGTCTGCAGCCCTCCCCGGATCGGCAGAGGGGGTGGGGCGGTGACCGGGACAGCTTGGAAGAGTGGGGTACTTGGCCGGGTACAATTGGGGAGAAAAAGGGGGGGGGTTGAAGGATGCTTGCCCTTAGAGATGGCAATGAGCAAACAATCAAGTGTGTGGTTGTGTTAAAAGTAAACTGATGGAGTATTTGATTCCTGCTGGCTGTGCTTCATCTTATAGTCTCACAACCCACCAGCAGCCTGGAACATGATCCATCCACAGAGGGGACATGTCAATCATTGTTTTCATCATCTGTGTCCTGCAGCTCTGCTCCGTGTTGCTCCGGTGCTCTTCAGAACACGCTGCTCGTCATTCTTTCATCGTGGCAAACATCTCCAAAGCTGCAATATTCACAGCTTGCCTGGAAACATACTAAAAATAAGGTGTAATTAAGCCATGCAAAGCAGTGCTTGTTTGTTTCTGACGAATTTCAACATATAAAGAGCAAATCCACTCTAGTGCTGCTGGGATATGCGGAGGTTCCTTCTCTCACAAGTATCATTCAGGGATCATTTCCTAATCTGCACTGCAATGAAGTCTGCACTGCAATCAGTAGTGGTAGATTGAAGAGGAAGGGTAATATTATAGATGGCAAGCTGCCAATATTTTTAATTGTCATGGATTATGCACCCGCAATTCTATTTTTGGATAAGCACTGCAGCAGGAGCCACATGCTCATGCATGGAAAATGGTAAGGGCCGGGGGTTCACTGGGATCTGTGAAATGTAAACTGATGAAAATCTGAGGGGTTTTTTTTTCTTCCTTTTTTTAATCGAATAATACATTTTAAAGCTGGAATATGATGCATACCCCAACTAGGTGCTGGGAAATTAATATCAATATCTTATCAAAACAACCGTCCTGAAGATTATCATGCCAACAAATGTCATTTGGGTATCCCGGAAAGTCGACTCAGTTCATCTGGACAGGTTTAGTGGGAGAAACATTGTGTCCAGATGAACTGATTAGACTTTGTGGGATTTCCTTACCTGAATCATTGAGCATGCGTCAAGTCATTTGGATACTTTATATGATTAACTGGCATATTTAAGATAGTTGCTAATTAATAAATGTAGAAACCATGTAGACTGTAGCGGTCTGTGATGAGGATGGTTGGTGTCTGGGAGGACTTTGCCAGGAAAAATGACAGGGTGCATAGTATTTTCTTCTTCTTCATAGCAGCCAGACGAAGAAGAAGAAGGCAGGTAGTGTTGAGTTAGAAGAAGAAGTGAAGGTGTTGTGTCTAACCAGCAGATATGACAGAACAAGCTGGCAGAAGACCTTTACCAACACATAGTACTGCATCCATAAGATAGTACCATATCAATAAGTACAACTCAGGTTCTACCAAGTTTTCTGGTTTGTTTCTGACACAACAGCCCTGCTGACCCATTCATTTGGAATGAAGCTCAGCCCACCACACACACCTCACCAACACCTACATAGAGACACACTGGTCCAGTAACACCACCACCTACATAGAGACACACTGTTCCAGTAACACCACCACCTACATAGAGACAAACTGGTCCAGTAACACCACCGCCTACACAGAGACACACTGGTCCAGTAACACCACCGCCTACACAGAGACACACTGGTCCAGTAACACCACCACCTACATAGAGACAAACTGGCCCAGTAACACCACCGCCTACACAGAGACACACTGGTCCAGTAACACCACCACCTACATAGAGACAAACTGGCCCAGTAACACCACCGCCTACACAGAGACACACTGGTCCAGTAACACCACCACCTACATAGAGAAACACACTGTTCCAGTAACACCACCACCTACATAGAGACAAACTGGCCCAGTAACACCACCGCCTACACAGAGACACACTGGTCCAGTAACACCACCACCTACATAGAGAAACACACTGTTCCAGTAACACCCCCACCTACATAGAGACAAACTGGCCCAGTAACACCACTGCCTACACAGAGACACACTGGTCCAGTAACACCACCACCTACATAGAGACACACTGGTCCAGTAACACCACACCTACATAGAGACACACTGGTCCAGTAACACCACCACCTACATAGAGACACACTGGTCCAGTAACACAACACCTACATAGAGACACACTGGTCCAGTAACACCACCACCTACATAGAGACACACTGGTCCAGTAACACCACCACCTACACAGAGACACACTGGTCCAGTAACACCACCACCTACATAGAGACACACTGGTTCAGTAACACCACCACCTACATAGAGACACACTGGTCCAGTAACACCACACCTACATAGAGACACACTGGTCCAGTAACACCACCACCTACATAGAGACACACTGGTCCAGTAACACCACCACCTACATAGAGACAAACTGGTCCAGTAACACCACCACCTACATAGAGACACACTGGTCCAGTAAAAGCAGGAGATTCAGGACTGTAGCTTTGAATACAACCGGTTAACAAGGTGACGTGGTACATGGTATTCTATATTATAAGGTCAGCATGATGAATCGTTGGAAAGAAAAAGGACCAACTTGGTGTTGTGATGTGTTTGTATTGGACTTTATTGTTTAGTATTGCCCTTGATAGAAGATATTCTTATAACCCAGATGACATGTTTGAAACAACAGAAACGTCAAACAGCCACAGAAAAGTCATCAGTCCTGAACTTCATCTACCTACATGAAACCATCAACTGCAGGGCAGGGAATCTGAGCATGCTCCATGAAATGTCATAAAAAAGATCCCCAGCTACACCGAATAGAGACAGTCTTTATCCCATTCTCATTGACATTCATAGAAATGCTCTAGTGTGTTTACCTACTTTACTTTGTCTCTGTCCTTTTGTCCTTTATGCCAAGTATCTCATTAAGTCAAGTTCCATACTTTGATAATGAGAACAAATCTTGAACTCAAAAACTAGTGATCACAACTTGCTGTTAAAGATACAGATGTTTACAGAGATGCTACTTTGCTGTTTGGTGAAACATGACGGAGTGACTGATAATATGAGTCACTTGCATCAGTTCCCACATGTGCGTGCATGTTAGCAGGCTGGTGTTTGTGTGTCTAGACGTGTGTTTGTGTGTGTAGGTAGGTTGGACTGGCGGGTTTTGCAGACCACCTGATGTAAATGGTGGCATTTAAAATGCTCAGCATCAATCTGTTTTACCTGTCTCCTTCCCCTGGAGTCATACATCTTTCTATTATTTAACCCTCTACACACACTCGTTCAGTCAATGAAGCTGCCTACAGTGCCTTGCAAAAATATCCAACCCCCTTGAAAGTCATCACTAATTTCTGGATTATAAAAGATAATCACATATCTGTTCCTATTTTTGTGATCTCAGACAAAAAGACAGGAGGTGGAGCTGGAGGTGGCAGAGTTGATGCTAAGAACGAGTATATTAGAGGCAAGACGGAGATGGTGTGGACATGTGTGGAGGAGAGATGCTGGGTATACTGGGAGAAGGATGCTGAATATGGAGCTGCCAGGGAAGAGGAGAAGAGGAAGGCCAAAGAGGAGGTTTATGGATGTGGTGAGAGAGGACATGCAGGTGGCTGGTGTGACAGAGGAAGATGCAGAGGACAGGAAGAGATGGAAACGGATGATCCGCTGTGGCGCCCCCTAACGGGAGCAGCTGAAAGTAATAGTAGTAGTAGTAGTAGTAGTAGTATTGCATTACATGACATTCCAGTCATTTAGCCGATGCTTTTATCCAAAGCGACTTACAATAAGTGCATCATTTAACGTAGGAGATCAGGAGAACTACTAGTCATCAGGGGTCATAAGTGCATCTAAACAAGCATCTAAGAGCAAAACCAGTGCTAAAGTAAAAGCGCGAGAAAGAGATTTTTTTTTAAATGAGTGAATACAATAAGTGGTAAGAACAATAACAGGGTAGTAGTTCTTGAAGAGGTGAGTTTTCAACCTGCGCTGAAAGATGGGCAGGACTCCGCTGTCCTGACATCAGTGGGGAGTTCATTCCACCACTGTGGGGCCAGGACAGAACCGAGCCGGGACCGGGCTGATCGGCAGCAGGGGCCTCTGAGCGACGGGGCAACCAGGCGTCCCGAGGCAGCAGAGTGAAGTGGTCGGGCGGGGGTGTAGGGCTTGACCATGGCCTGGAGATAGGAAGGAGCCGTTCCTTTCACTGCCCTGTAAGCTAGCACCAGAGTCTTAAACTGGATGTGAGGAGCAGCTCCTGGGAGCCAGTGTAGGGACAGGAGAAGGGGAGTTGTGTGGGAGAACTTAGGGTGGTTGAACACCAGACGAGCTGCAGCTTTCTGAACAAGCTCCAGAGGTCTGATGGCCGACGCCGGGGGGGCAGCAAGGAGGGAGTTGCTGTAGTCCAGCCGGGAGGTGACCAGAGCCTGGATGAGCACCTGTACTGTCTCGTCGGTGAGGAATGGGCGAATCCTCCTGATGTTATAGAGGAGAAATCTGCAGGAGCGAGCAACCGATGCAACATTTGCAGCAAACGACAGTTGGTCGTCCAGGATCACACCCAGATTCCTCACAGTCCGAGTTAGCGAAAAAGATATCAGTAGATTGGTTTCATCTCACATTTTAAATATACGCACATAAGGTGAACTGGAAACCCTAAATGTAAATGGTCTACAGGTGTTTATGACGTGTGTGTGGTGTGTGTGTGTGTGTGTGTGTGTGTGAGTGAGTGAGTGAGTGAGTGAGTGAGTGAGTGAGTGAGTGAGTGAGTGAGTGAGTGAGTGAGTGAGTGAGTGAGTGAGTGAGTGAGTGAGTGAGTGAGTGTCAGTGAGTTGTCCAGAGTGACTGCATGCCTTTTACTCAGTGCATGCTGGGATTGACTCCAACCTCTCACAACAATGAAGTAGATCAAGTGAGTGAACGGACAGATGGATGGATGGATGGACAGTACATCAGGGCAACTGATTGCATTAAACAACCTTGTAGCGGGACAGGGTTGAGGGGGCAATATGGCCATGACATATTGGTATTTGGTGAGGTCATCTGGCTCTACTCTGTAAACCGAAGCTGACATTTAATTTGCAGCCAGAGTGAGCTGAACTTTGTTTTTAACTGCTGTAATCAACATGCTCCTGCACTGCTGCTCATCTACTACGGTTAAGTGTAAAGGGCCTTGAATTAGTCTTCATCCTTCTGTGTGTGTGTGTGTGTGTGTGTGAATTACTGTAGTTACCTGCTGTAATCTATAATAATTACAACCATATCAGCAATAGAGCATCACATAACATCTGCCATTTCCATGTGTGCACCTTTCATAAGTTGGTGGTAATCAAGACCCATCATGCTCCTCAGTCATTCAACAGACATTAAACACCCACAATAATAAACAGTTTAGTAGATATTATATGCAGTAGTCCTTTAAATATTAACTTTAATTGTCTAAAAAGCATCATTTAACAACTTCATAGCATTGTAATAATGTATTGTAATAATGGAGCGTAGCCCTGTGTGAGGTTCAACACTGAGTAGACGTGTTCATGACTCTGGAGTGAAATAGTTTAAAATCAAAGTGTTTTCATTGAAGGGTATAGCTACTGTTGTGCAGTTGTGGAGTATATCGGAGCAATAAAAGGTCCCACTGAACATATTCTAATAAACATATTCTAATAATTAGACCGGTTCACTTACACCTGCGCCAGAGACCGGCTTTACCATCTCATAGGCAGGACGGAGGTGGTAGGTCATATTCACACATTAATGACCCTTTCTGGCCATAAATAATTCTCTTTTAAAAACAAATCTATAACCAGAATATATGTCACTTGCTGTCCTGCTGTTTCTGGACAGAATTTAACACTGGAGGGGAAACATCATTTTACTTTCAAACAATCTGACTGAGCTGTTGATGGATTATGTCGTCAATATGGACAAAAATATTTTATTGTCGAATTATTGCAGATGGAGAGAGATGGATTAATGAATAGGTGAACGGATAGGTGATGGAGAGAGATGAGTTAATGAATAGGTAAACGGATGGATGGAGCACTTGGTGGACAGACTCATAATTAGAGATTTTTCTCCATTGCTGATGTATGTTACACAGAATACAGCAGATAGAAACTAATATCGCAGAACAGATGGTATCAATGGGAATTTAACACTATTTAATGCTATCAGTGATAAAACAAAAAAAAAACAAACACTTGTTTTGAACGGTTCTCAGAAGGAATGGGACTGCAGTTAAGACATTATAATAAATATTTGTCAAATACTCCAATTCAATGGCTAATATCCAGGTAATCAAAATGGTTAGTAGCAAGTTAATATGAGTTAAACAGTGCTAACCACAATGCTAACCATAATGCTAGCCATAATGCTAACCGCAGTGCTAGCCATAATGCTAACCATAATGCTAACACAGTGCTAACCACAATGATAACCAAAGCACTGTTGTCCCACAGCAAGAAGGTCCTGGGTTCGAACCCCAGGCCGTCCCCGGTCCTTTCTGTGTGGAGTTTGCATGTTCTGTCCATCTCTGTGTGGGTTTCTTCCGGGTGCTCCGGTTTCCTCCCACCATCAAAAAGACATGCATGTTAGGGTCAATACTTCTGTCTGTGCACCTGAGCAAGGCAATGGAAAGAGGAACTGGAGTTGGTCCCCAGGCGCTGCAGCTGCCCACTGCTCCTATACTATAGGGTGGGTTAAATGCAGAGAACACATTTATCGTATGTCTCTTCATGATAGTGCACATTCACCTGCGAGCTAATGCATTCGCCACTGCACAACTGATTGCCGACGTAACACACAGGCTCGAGTCAATCCATGCGGATGCCCCCAAATTTATCCTTGGAGCTTTTAACCATGGTCCTGTGATGGCCTTGCGGCCTGTCCAGGATGTCTCCCTGCCTGCCGCCGACTGCTGGGATAGGGTCCAGCATCCCCGTGACCCTGAGAGCAGAATAATCGGTTTGGATAATGGATGGATGGAAGTTTCTTTCAGAATATGATTGACAGCCTGATTTGTGAATTTTTATTCTACTTTTTTCTTCAAAGTTCGCACAATACGGCATGAATTCATAACATTAGATAGACCCAAATTTACAGAAGCAACAGCATACGTTCACAAAAGCAAGTAACACAATTTTATATGCATCATAACTTTGTCAGGTAACACAATTAGTATATACCCTATATTCCATACAAACTTTATACACATTAACATACAACCTTGTCATGCTCCTTCTTACTGTCATTTCAAATGAAAGAATTAATAAGTAGATGTTGGAGTGGTGGTTTGTTGACAGAATGGAATGGCGAGAATTGTGGTTGTTTGGGGTGACTGGCAAAGTGAAAGGATGTAATGTTAATTTATTAAATTATGTTTTAAGCCACAAGCTAAGGAGGAATATAGCCCATTATGAAAAGAGGAAAGCTGAGGCGTGGAATATTTTTAGGAGTATTATAGAAAGAGGTGTTAATATGTTGTATGGTTTCATTAGAGAAGAAGAGTTTGTTGGTGGATTTGTAGAGGGGAGCGCTTTTGTTGTGATTGGGGAAGGAGGGAGGGTAATATTGGATTTTGGTTAAACAGTATACTGTGTGTTGTATATGTGTATTTTTTGCTTGAGTTCTTTGATTTGGTGGGGGGTCTCTAGGCTGAAGCAATACCAATGCCTACATGTTACCTCACTGTTTTCACTACCTGTGTTGTCATTTTTTATTCTTGTCCTCTTTGATTCTGTAGAGTTCAATGGGTTTTGAAATGTTTTATTTCCCTGTTAGTTTAATATACGTATGTGTTTTGTATTTTGAATGTTTTTTTCTATAGAATAAAAGAGAAAAAAATTACTGACAGGTAATTAAAGGAACAGGCGACTCGTCTTCTCTGATAGACTCACCTTTTACCTTTCATTTAAACTGCTGCGGTCTCTGGTGTCCCCCTGCAGCTTCTGCATGAACGGTTGAGTTGTTTTAAATCAGGCGAAGAGCTCTGACCTTTCATTCAACGCCAGGCTTCAGTGACAAATCAGTTCTCATAAAAAAGTAGTCATTTCGAATGCAAAGATCTCCAATGTACAGTGTGTTGATCTTCCTGTGGACAGAGGAAAGAAATCTCACACTCTCTTCATTTACTTTTAAGACTCATCTTTTCACCTCTCTCTCTCTCTCTCTCTCTTTCTCTCTCTCTCTCTCTCTCTCTCTCTCTCTCTCTCTCTCTCTCTGTCTCTCAGAATCTCTATCTGCAGTATATCCATCTGTCGCTGCATTTTTCTTGCACCCAGCATCTATCTATCTATCTATCTATCTATCTATCTATCTATCTATCTATCTATCTATCTATCTATCTATCTATCTATCTATCTATCTATCTATCTATCTATCTATCTATCTATCTAGTCTGTCTGTGTGTGTCATTGCGTCTTCTTCTCTTTGTGCGTTGTTGTCAGAAACACTAATATTGTCCCATACAAATCCAGTAACAGAGCACAACATTATGTAAAGACCAAAGCAAACATCAAGACAAAGAAATAAAGATAAATAAACACAATACCACATAAGACAACAACAGGACAACTCTAAACATTAGTTAAATTGATATGAAAATCATTTGTTGACAGAAAAAAGGGACATCTCACATTTCAGCATAGTTCCTGTCACTGCACTCCAGGTGGTGGCATGTTCGCTCTCTCTCTATCTCCATCTCTCTCTCCATCTGTCTCTCTCTGTCTCTGTCTCTCTGTCTCTCTTGAGCAGAGAAGTACAGTGATGCTAATCTATGATGCCATGTTGATATACAACCCTGAGTTGCTTTATTAACAATGAATTAAAAAGAGATTTAAATTTTAAAAGTGCTTGCAGTTCTTTCAGTGCCACACCAGAAGATATTCCAGGAGACTGGCAGGGACTGTTCTCTGTACGGTACACTGAGTCGTATCGTTCCTTTGTTTCATAGCTGGTACGTTTCTCTTATCATTCACGTAGAACTATATGACGTCTTGCCGGGGCCTCGGCCTTCCAGGTCAAGGTGCACGACCAGGATTTCACTCCTACCTAAAACCACCATGGGCGGTCAAAATGGCCACCGGTTTTTGAACTCTATATTGTGTCAAGATAAATACCCAGTTGAGATACTAATGCATTGCATATGTTAGTATGTCTGTTATGAAACTAACTGACACCGAAATTAACATTTTAACAAGTATAATACTATTTTTAAACAATTTAAAATGGCTGCTGTCCAATGCCTGTTAATACTGCAAGGCCTCGGTGGTAGTCATGGTGCGTCTATAATGTCGTCTGTAGCCACACATGTTGGACATAATCACACATCAAGTGTAGACTATTTGTCTGCACTGGAGTGTTTCTAGGACAGAGCAACAAACTTCACACAGGAAATGACATCACCAACACACATCATAAATGCTGACATGATGCGCATGATCATGCACAAATTACGAGACGGTCATGTTGACCGCTCATTGTCGTTTTAGGACGATGTTGTCATAACTCTTTTTTGTGCCATTGATGTAAAACTCATTTTAATGTAAATATATGCAGTTTTAGGGGCATTCAGGAGCAGCAGGTCTGTATCTTTTTTTTTCTCACAAAGTTATTAAACTTTGAAAATCCAAAACCTTCACCATGACGGCCTTGGTCGTTCTAGTGTGACTTCCTGTCTATTCATTCTGTTGTCTCATGTCATCTTCAGAGGTTGCACAGGGAAAGAGTGAAGGGACAGAATAAGTCCTCTGGTAGTGTCTGTCTGTCCAACAACCAAACTGTTGTCCGAGGTCGGTTAGTCGGTGTGCTTGCATTGCGAATGATGATGATGTCTTTGTGAAGCGGCGTACCAGAGTACAGATCCTGTTTTATTGTTTGTCAGGATGAATGAGGAGTTGAGTCCAGGGTTATTCTCTGCAGTGGTAACACAAAACAACTTAGACTTGATTTCCATCATGACTGGTGTGATCTTTCTTCTCACTACTATGTGCAGCAGGTTGGACAACAGATTCACCGAGGCTTGTGTTGAACTCATGAATGTGGGCGCAGTGCGTTTGCTAAACAATGTGTTTATCTGCCAGACAAAATGATCCTTCCCAGCATGCATCCTTTCAAACCAAACCACTGCCACATGTTTGGAGCTGAAGGTTGAAGCTGTTTGTCTTTAGCTTCAGTGTCCTGAAGGTCCAACGCAGCCATTTGTATTTATTGTGGGAGACGCGTCGCTGCGTAGTGTTTCCCTCTGAGTCCTGTTGTCGCTGCTTTCAGCAGCTTCCTGTTCTGCAAACAGATGGAACATCTTCCTCCACATAAAGGATCCATTCTGATAAACCTCTATCTATCTATCTATCTATCTATCTATCTATCTATCTATCTATCTATCTATCTATCTATCTATCTATCTATCTATCTATCTATCTATCTATCTATCTATCTATCTATCTATCTATCTGTCTGTCTGTCTGTCTGTCTGTCTGTCTGTCTGTCTGTCTGTCTGTCTGTCTGTCTGTCTGTCTATCTGTCTGTCTGTCTGTCTGTCTGTCTGTCTGTCTGTCTGTCTGTCTGTCTGTCTGTCTATCTATCTGTCTGTCTGTCTGTCTGTCTGTCTGTCTATCTTCTATCTATCTATCTATCTATCTATCTATCTATCTATCTATCTATCTATCTATCTATCTATCTATCTATCTATCTATCTATCTATCTATCTATCTATCTATCTATCTATCTATCTGTCTGTCTGTCTGTCTGTCTGTCTGTCTGTCTGTCTGTCTGTCTGTCTGTCTGTCTGTCTGTCTGTCTGTCTGTCTGTCTGTCTGTCTGTCTGTCTATCTATCTATCTATCTATCTATCTATCTATCTATCAAATGAATTCTAAGTTGAGTTCACTACCGTTCTGTTGAATAAACAAGTCTTGGTCAAGTTCAGATCTCATTTGTATTCATGTCAGCTTGCAAAAACTAGAACCTGGTCTTGGGAAGAATGCTCAACATGAAGACACGAGGATGTAATGACATCTTAAAGTAGGGAACGAAAAACTGAGTATCTGAACATTACAGTGTCTCTTGGAAAGTATTTCTGTACATAAGAATGCCAAAAAAGTCTTTAATGATATCTAATAATAGGTAAGATCTGAAAATCTATGTAAGTGACAAAGAAAAGTAAGGGAGACACTAGGCGGAACGAAAATCCTTTTGTTGAAAAGCTCTTCTCAGACTGATGAGAAGACACCATGTTGTTTTGTACCTATGTTCTGAGGTCGTAGTAGCTTTTGACCTCTTCCAGCAGTTTCCCCCTCAGATTCCAGATGTTTCTGCCACTCTCCTTGCTGACTGGAAGCAACAGACACATGATGTCTGTCATGTGATATGAAATACTTTTGGGGGGTAAAGTGTGTATAAGCGAATAAGTCAATGTCCATCCATCCATCCATTATCTGAAACGCTTATCCTGCTCTCAGGGTTGCGGGGATGCCGGAGCCTATCCCAGCAGCCATTGGACGGCAGGCGGGGAGACACCCTGGACAGGCCGCCAGGCCGTCACAGGGCTGACATACACACACCCATTCATGCCTAAGGACAATTTAGTACAGCCAACTCAGTACGGTGATTCACCTGACCTACATGTCTTTGGATTGTGGGAGGAAACCGGAGCCCCCAGAGGAAACCCACGCAGACACGGGGAGAACATGCAAACTCCACACGGAGGATGACCCAGGATGACCCACCAAGGTTGGACTACCCCGGGGCTCGAACCCAGGACCTTCTTGTTGTGAGGCGACTGCGCTAACCACTGCACCACCGTGCCGCCTTTAAGTCGATGTGTCTTCAATAAATACACCACGCTGGTGCATCAGAGGGCTTTTTGGTGTGCCACTGGTTCAGAACTATCCCATCCAGAGTGCAACTCTGTCTGTGAGTCATGGAAATGATGACTCCATAAAGTGAAGGCCTGGGTGTAAAACGATGGCTGGCACTGACACAGCCTCAGAGATAGACGAGGCTCGCCTCCGTAACTTCTCACTTCAAACCCTTTCATGAATACTTCATCATGGGCGACATGTTCTGTTCTCTTCGCTGATGCCTCCGCTTAACGGCTGTTGCAGCATTCGTATTTGAGAATTGTGTTTGGTTCCACCATGACACTTTGAAAAAGGCTGAATAAAATCTTTCATCTCTCCACCCGCAGGTCAGTGACATCAGTTCACATCTAGCACAACCTTCTTGTGATGCCAGTGGGTGCAGGACTGAGAACTGCGTGATGCATTCAGTGCAACTCAATTATGTTCGCTCATTGTCACGCTTTGATTCAGGATTACTGAGGCGTGTGCCTCACACGTCTCCCAGCTGTGTACTGTGAAGCACCGTGATGGTTGATGATATTATACATTTGTTATATTGCAATTTGACTGATTACTTAACATGAAAGGAACTTTACGGAGCAACAAATGAGGGAAAGAGACTGGATAAGAAAACATACTCCTACACGTGTAACACAAAAAACACAGTTTTATATTGTGTTTTTTTTTTCTTCCATTAATATTGCAGCTGAATAAACCGCTCACTGTTTATTATGGACCTCTGCATTCATGCAGGTGTTCCATCACAATGGAGACACTGCATGTAAATGTGCCTTTAAGTCAAGTGTTTAGTTTCCAGAGATTGCTCTCTGTCAGCAGCATGCTTTTCCCTATTGATTTCTCTGGGGTGGGCTGTCATTATTATCCCAAGTACAATGTGGACCGCAGAGTAGAAGATCACCTGACAGACCGACTGAGCTCTAAGTGCAGCATCATCATGGTTAGTTGGTAAAGACCCACCGAATTATCTTCAGTAATGTCAATCCCTTTTCTACTTCAACTTGATTTGCCATCTTTACTGCAATGAAAACTTGGATTTTCTCCTATTTGCTGCCTCTTAATGGTCTAAGACATGCTTATACTTAATATACTCCACAGATCATGTAGTCTTGGGCTATGATATGATTACTATGTAGCAAATGTAAGGGGTGGCACGGTGGCCCAGTGGTTAGCTCTGTTGCCTCACAGCAAGAAGGTCCTGGGTTCGAACCCAAGGCCATCCCAGGTCCTTTCTGTGTGGAGTTTGCATGTTCTCCCTGTGTCTGCGTGGGTTTCCTCCAGGTGCTCTGGTTTTCTCCCACCATCAAAAAGACATGCATGTTAGGGTTGATACGCCTGTCTGTGCCCCTGAGCAAGGCAATGGAAAGAGTTGGTCCCCGGGCGCTGCAGCTACCCACTGCTCCTATACAATAGGATGGGTTACATACAGAGAACACATTCATTGTAAGAATGCAATTCGTTGTAAAGTACAATGACAAAATAAAGTGGCTTTAGAAAAAAAATCTACTACTACTACGTCATACAGTACTACTGTGATATGATTATTATGTAGAAAATGTACTTCATATAGTACTATTAAAATTACGACGTAGTGCTGTGATGTCAGTTGGTAACGAATAATCTGTTAATTTCTGACTTTTGCAACTCAGTTTGGATAGACGTGTCTGATAAACAGATGTAAGTAATTTACATACAGAGATGACAAATAGGATCTTTATCATCATTACATCTAAATAACTGCATTATGTTTCCATACTATCACATGAAATGTTCTAGAGCCACAAACTTGCATATTGTTACATGCAAAATGTAAGTATGCTGTGTGTTATATTTGTGACTAGTAAAGCTCATAACATGACCACTAAATATCAGTAAATATAATAATGAGACTTGGAATCATCATAGTGAGTTGTAAATATCATATGACTATTAAATAAAATAATGTGACTACTAAATATAATATGAGAGTATAAATATAAACATAATAATGTGACTTGTAATTATCATAATGAGTTGTAAATATTATATGACTGTTAAATAAAATAATGTCCATCCATCCATACATTACCCAAGCCGCTTATCTTAATTAGAGTCACGGGATGCTGGAGCCTATCCCAGCAGTCATTGAGCTTAATTTAATTAATTTAGTGTAATTTAGGTAATTTAATTTAATTTAATTGGGTAAATAAAATAATGTGACTGCTAAATATAATATGAGAGGCAAACATCCTAATATGACAAGTAAATACCATCATATGACGAGTAAATATTTTCTCTGACTAGTAAATACTGTAATATTATGAGTTAATCTCATTATATCACAAGTAAATACCATAATTTGACCAATAAATATCATCAGGGGGTTACTTAGCGGCATTGATTGAAACAAAGTAATTGACTCGACTAATTAACTAAATGAATGACTCAACTAGTAAACTATACAGCCATCACAATAAACTGGATTCTACTTGAGGATTTTAAAAATGTCCAATGTCAGGAAATCTGCTGTGAATCCACTTACTTTCTACTCACATCAGTTTGGGGTTAGAATTTAGGCAGGGATTATACATTTCACTTACCAGCATAAACACAAAATCCCAAACCACTGCAGCTGTTTATGAAAAACAGGGCATTTAGCTGTATTACTTTTAAATACTATCATAACAGTTTTCCTCTCCAGGTGGTCCATAACCTTCCAGACTGTGATGTCTCTCACCCGGTTTTTAGGCCTTGCCTCTGTCTGTCTTTTTGAACTCATGCTTGCATAATTTGCGTCCTCTGTATACAGCAACTGTCTGCCAGAGCAAGTTGTTATTTCATTTATTCCAAAGAAATATCTTGCCTTGGAAAAGCTATTTGTACATCTGTAATGGCCATTAAATATAACCCAGGCAAAAATTAATTTGTTTCTCAAGGTACAAATTTCTGTCAGTGTTCGTCTGGCGGAGGAGCTTCACCAACATCAGGCACAATAAATGAAGCCGACGGTGAAGCCTGTTTCTCAGTCATGTAAGAAAAAAATAGCAAGCTTTCCCAACCATCCACAGAGAGATTTATAATAGTTATACATTTTAAATTGTTAAAGGAAAAGTAAGGCTCCAGCAAGTTTTACATCGATTCTTAGTTATGTCAATGTTACGGTAAGTGCACCTACTGTAAAATGAATGGGTGCGATAACCACCAGAGATAGGGGGTTCAAACCCCGGTTGGTACGAGTCTCCAGTAAGAATCCATGGCTTAGACTCCTAAAGCTATACAAGTCAACTACCTCAGATATGAGTGAGAGTACCACAAATAGAGTCATACCAGCTCGGACATCGCCTGGGTTGAAAAGGTCCGCATCAAGTGTTGGGGAACCAGGACAGCCTGATCAGAAATGGGCTACTGGAACAAGACATTCATGGACAAGGGCCAAGAACCCGGAATACTACTATAACAGCAGACCCCAGGAGAGGGGCTATATGAAGCATATGTGGAAACTGTGGACCAGAAGGGGACCTACTTCCACAGTGACTCAGAAGCAGTGGAGTGTTTGGCACTATACAAACCCAACAAGACTCTAAAAGCCTTCATCAAGAAGTCAATATGGCAGTGGAAAACAACACTAGAGGCCAACTCAAAGACAATCACACAGGTAACCATCAAATGTGGCCTATATAAAGGTGATGCACTATCCCCGCTGCTGTTCTGCATAGGCCTGAGCCCCGTCAGTCAGATCCATCATATGGCTACAGTTTCAGAAGTGGACTTACTGTCAGCCACCTCCTATACATGGATGACATCAAGCTGTATGCCAGGAATGAGCAAAACATTGATTCACTGATCCACCTCACTAGGATCTACAGCAACAACATTAGGATGTTATTTGGACTAGACAAGTGCAGTCAAATGGTGGCAAAAAGAGGAAAGGTAGTGAGCACTGAAGGGGTTTAATTTGAATTACCAGATGGCAGGATAACAGACATCGAGGACAGTTACAAGTACCTAGGTATTCCACAGGAAAATGGAAACAATGACAAGAAAGCAAGGAGGTCAGCTACAGCCAAATACACCCAGAGAGTGAGGCAGGTTGTGAGGATCCAGCTCAATGGGAAGAATAAGATCCAAGTCATCAACACATATGCCCTACCAGTCATCAGATACCCATCTGGAATAATAAGCTGGCCAAAGGAGGACATAAAGGCCACAGATATCAGGACACAGAGACTCCTCACAATGCATGGATTGTTCAACCTGAAGGTCAGCAGCCTGAGACTGTACGATAAGCGAAAAGATGGGGGCCGAGGGTCAGTGAGTGTCAGAGCCACTATCCCGGATGAAACGAGGAACATCCATGAGTACATCAGAAAGAGGGCCCTGCAGTACAAACTGCTGAGTTAGAACCTCAGGCAGCTGAAGACAGAGTGGGGCGGAAGAAGTAGAGAAGGTATTGTGAAAAATAAAGCCCCTCCGTGGGATGTACCATCGACAGATAAAAGAAGTGGCTGATATCGAGAAATCCTACCGGTGGCTAGAAAAGGCTGGACTGAAGGACAGCAGTCAAGTCAAACTTTATTTATATAGAACATTTCATTCACAGAGCAGCACAATGTTATCTGATTTGGAGACAGTGGCACTGATGAAAAGACAGGAGGTGGAGCTGGAGGTGGCAGAGATGAAGATGATAAGATTTTCATTGGGAGTGATGAAGAAGGACAGGATTAGGAACGAGTATATTAGAGGGACAGCTCAGGTTGGACGGTTTGGAGGCAAAGCAAGAGAGGCAAGACTGAGATGGTGTGGACATGTGTGGAGGAGAGATGCTGGGTATACTGGGAGAAGGATGCTGAATATGGAGCTGCCAGGGAAGAGCAGTACGAATTACCAAGAAAAACATACATCTCCATAACTGCAATCCAATCAGGTGAAAAGAAGCAGCTGGTGACTCCACATGTATCAGAGGAGACATGTGGTAGTCTGTAGCCCTCTCCGGACTGGCAGAGGGGGTGGAGCAGCGACCGGGATGGCTCAGAAAATGGAGTAATTGGCCAAGTACAATTGGGGAGAAAAAGGGAGGAAAAGCGAAAAAAGAAAGGGGGGGGGATTAAATTGTTAATCACGATTATTTGTATGACATGAACCGTCGACTAAAATGTCATGATCGTGACAGCCCTAGTGGTAGTAGTAGTTTCTACATGAAGTCCCTCAGGGTCGTGTTCTTCTGATGATCTACAGAACTGCATGCTAAACAATGATATCGTTCTATCTTGTTTTTAACCGGCCATAAAGTGCCCCTGAGGAGAGGTATTTGCACTTGTACTCCGTGGTTTTCCTCCAGCTCGTCTGAAGCTGTGCACACAAGCTGCAATTCAAGCAACTCGTACCCCATTCAGCCGGCAGTCTCAAGGTTATTTGACTAATTATGTGTGGGTAGGATTATTTATGCAGCCACAGGAACAGAAATGGTGGACAAAGGTCATTGTTCTCCATCCTTCTAGTTCTACCTGCCACAGGAGAGGTTCTGAGAATAAGTCTGCACATTGGTTTTGTGCCATGAAGTGAAACAGATAGAAAATACAAAACCCACGTCACGTTGAGTGGAAGGAGGGAACGTATTCATCCTAGATGGGATATAAAGTGTCTTTAGCCTACATGATGTGTTAGCATTCTGTATCAAGTAAACACAGAGAACCTGAAGAATATGTGTGTAACTCTACCTGAATCCTGACCTCCACTGTTGAGGGAAGTGCATAACTACAAATCAAACCAAACGTGACAAACTCATTCTAGTAGAAAGGTAGTGGATACACAAACCAGTTTACTGTAATGGCTGTTTAGTTTACCGAGAAAAAACTACCACACAACCAGTCACACAACCAGTCAGCTGCTCTGGCTCATTTATAAATGAACAAATATGACTCTTACTTTTAATCAGTACCACTCAGTAACACCTGCTGATATTTACTAGTCACATTCTGATATTTACTAGTCACAAGATGATATCTAGGCGGCACGGTGGTGCAGTGGTTGGTGTGGTCGCCTTACAGCAAGAAGGTCCTGGGTTCGAGCCCCGGGGTAGTCCAACCTTGATGGGTCATCCCGGGTCATCCTCTGTGTGGAGTTTGCATGTTCTTCCCGTGTCTGCGTACGTTTCTTCCGGGTGCTCCGGTTTCCTCCCACAGTCCAAAGACATGTAGGTCAGGTGACTCACCATACTACATTGTCTCTAGGTATGAATGTGTGTGTGTGTGTGTGTGTGTGTGTGTGTGTGTGTGTGTGAGAGATGGCCTGGCAGCCTGTCCAGAGTGTCTCCCCGCCTGCCGCCCCAATGACTACTGGAATAGGCTCCCGCAACCCTGAGAGCAGGATAAGAGGTTCTGACAATGGATGGAAGATGACACTTACTAGTCACATTATGATGCTTACTAGTCATAGTATATTTACTAGTCACATTATGATGTTTGCTAGTCATAGTGTGGTATTTACTCATCACATTATGATATTTACTAGTCACAATTTATTTACTGGTCACATTATGATGTTTACTAGTCATAGTATGGTATTTACTAGTCATATTATGATAGTTACTAGTCACAATGTATTTACTAGTCACATTATGATGTTTACTAGTCATAGTATGGTATTTACTAGTCACATTATGATATTTACTAGTCACAATTTATTTACTGGTCACATGATGTTTGCTAGTCATAGTATGATATTGACTAGTCACATTTTGATATTTACTAGTCACATATTAGTCACATGATGACATTTACTAGTCACATTGTGATTTTTATTAGTCATAGTATATTTACTAGTTACATTATATTTACTAGTTACATTACAGTATTTACTAGTTATAGGATATTTACTAGTCACATTATATTTACTTGTCACATTATGCTCTGTACTAGTCACATTAAGATATTTATCACCTTATGATATTTGCCACATTATGATATTTAGCAGCACAGTGGCGCAGTGGTTAGCGCAGTCACCTCACAGCAAGAAGGTCCTGGGTTCGAGCCCCGGGGTAGTCCAATCTTGGCGGTTGTCCCAGGTCATCCTCTGTGTGGAGTTTGCATGTTCTCCCCGTGTCTGTGTGGGCAAAGCTCTCAATTTACCAGTCAGTCTTGGTTCCAGCCCTCACCTATGGTCATGAGCTCTGGGTAGTGACTGAAAGGGTGAGGTGGTGGATACAAGCGGCTGGATTGAGTTTTCCTCCGTAGGGTGTCTGGGCTCAGCCTTAGAGATAGGGTGAGGAGCTCGGATATCCGGAGGGAGCTCGGAGTAGAGCCGCTGCTCCTTCGCGTCGAAAGGAACCAGTTGAGGTGGTTCAGGCATCTGATTAGGATGCCTCCTGGCACCCTCCTTTGGAGGTTTACCGGGCACGGCCAACTGGGGGGAGACCCCGGGGTAGACCCAGAACTCACCACTGGAGGGACTACATGTCCAATCTGGCCTGGGAACGCCTTGGGATCCCCCAGGAGGAGCTGGAGGGCGTTGCTGGGGAGAGGGAGGTCTGGAGTGCCCTACTTAGCTTGCTGCCACCGCGACCCCACCCCGGAGAAGTGGCTGGAGAAGAGCGAATGAAGGATTCAATGAATGAAAAATAAACAGCCAATGACGCATCGCTTTCACATCGTTTTGAGGCTTACAGTCATTTTCACTTCTCAATTAGATGCACGAGGTTGACCAGGTGGACAGACACTTGTTTGTGGTTGTCAGCAGAGCGCTCGTAGCCACGACGGTGCAGGATATTACGGATTGCACCTTTAATGTCGGTGGTTTTCTTCACGTGTTGTACTTTGTATTTTGTAATTTATGATAGGGTTCTTAAAATCCATCTCAGTGAACACGATTAGATGATGATCCAGCTCACCACATGGGAATGAAGGTCATGTTTTTTTAAGGAACAGTTTAATCCGCTTTGCTCAAAGGTTCTAAGCGGAGCGTGTCGGGCCGGTCCGTCTGCTGGGCTGGAACACTGACACAGAGATACCTGCAGGGAGCCTCAAGTCCTGCGAATATTTCCCCACCTCTTGACCCAGTCCTCATGCCCCCCGCCTCTGAAACGGTTGTCCTCCATGACTGACAATGTGGGGTGAGATGTTGGAAACGCTCACCTCGTCCTGTGTGGCTTTGCAACACAACGCAACACAACACAACACAACACAACACGGCAGGATTAACGCGTCTCCGGAGGCTGTTAATTAAAGACAACATTAGGCGGACGGGCAGGAAACGTGTGAAAGCAAGAGCAGCTTTTCGATTATTCATCGACTCGTAGCTCGGGAAGTCCATCCAGGCCACACACACAAACACACACACACAGACACACACACACAGACACACACACACTGACAGCGAGCAGCTCGGTGGTGAGGAGTGTGTTGTTTCATGTCACACACAAGTCAGAACACACAGCCTCCCAGCAAAGCTGAGGGGACAGTGACTTCTGCTGAGGAGTGTGGTGTAATCCCTCTCTTTATGCCACTGCCCTTCGACTTGTCTTTGATAGTTTTAATCAACGCGGCTCCAGCGGCTCGGCCCTTCCAGCACGGCGCCGCCTGCAGATGTGAGGCCGCGTTATGATATGAAGAGATGTCACCTGACGCTGTTATCTCCCATCTCTCCCGCAGAAGAAGTCTTCGGCTGAGGCCTCCGGGCGTCGTATTATACGTGACACCGGGGTGATTTACACAGTGACTTACTTTTCACTGCGGCGTTCACGGGGAGGAAGGCGCGATGCAAGGGCATCCCTTCACCGCGGCTCAGACGCCGCTCCAGACGCAACCGTAAACATTTATCCAGCGGCTCGGTGGAGGTCAGCCGTGGAAAGGACGCACGGCGAGCAAAATTCAATCTTCTGTGAGTTATGACAAAAAAAAGCAACATTATGCCGGCTTCATGAAGCTTCCTGTACACACACGGCCACGTGGTTGATGCTCTTCACATGTGAAGAGTGGTGTCATCACTGCAACCTCACAACGGGACTTCATGGATGTTCATGTTTGTGACGCCGAGCCGGGGGTTCATGTGTGGCGTGCTCTAAAAGCAGGCGTCGGATGTTACCCGGCGTGTCAGAGCAGGGGACGCTGGCCACCATCTAAGTTGACTGCAGCACAGCGTTGGCGGCTGCACCCCAGGCACCAGAATAACAAGTTGGCATTTTGCAAACCACAGATGTGTTAAAATCTCGACATTTCTGACCAAAAATTTAGTTTAACAGTTTAATATCAACATTTCAACTTATTGCTCATATTGGTGGAGCCTGCGTCCACGTCACATGACTGTCAGGTTTCTTTCTGTGGAAAAAATGGCCGACATCCCTTTTATTCTCGGTGGAAAATGCAATGTTTTAAGACACTTTCAGCATTAAAATGTGTTTTGATAACATTTCTGTTTCCAGCCCAAGGAATTAGAACACCCAAACCATACCATACCACACCATACCATACCATACCATACTACACCATACCATACCATACCATACTACACCATACCACACCATACCATACCATACCATACCATACTACACCATACCATACCATACTACACCATACCACACCACACCAAACCATACCGTACCATACTACACCATACCACACCACACCAAACCACACCATATCATAACATACCATACCACACCATACCACACCATACCACACCAAACCATACCATACCATACCATACCATACCATACTACACCATACCATACCATACTACACCATACCACACCACACCAAACCACACCAAA
>NC_079216.1:2517312-2652312 GCF_029633865.1 Lampris incognitus | reverse complement strand
GCTGTAGCAGGGTAGACAGCGCTGGGGGTGACGGAGGCGGTATTTGCCTTTTCCCCTTCTTCCTTTTCCTGCCTGGACTGGTTGTCATGGAGAACTGATTGGAGACGTGGTTAAGCAGCGTCTATAGGATGACGTCATTGTGATGCGCGGGTGCGTCCCCTGGAGTTAGTTAATGGCGGCAGTTTGCGTAATACGTCTCCGCCACTTTGGACACTGCAGCTTCGCCCCTCTCCGGCTCAACACCATCAACCTAAACTGAACTAGCCTACCAAGACGAAGTCCGCCGCTTACAGGAGCTGAGACATGGCCGAGGCCTTGTTGGAGGGACCTGCTAACTGCTAGCCTGCTACCTCGGTAAGCTAGCCCGCCTCCCGGCTATTTCTCTAATCTTGGAAATCTGTCCTTCTTTCTGTTTCTTCCCTCGTTCTTCATCTTTTCTGCACACTCCAGCTTAGCACTAGTATTGCAGGCTTAACCCTTAACCCCTAGACCCGACTGGCCCGTAACAGGCAATGAGCTACAACTTCATTTTCACCAACACGAGCCATCCTCCACGCTGGACAAATAACATTGGTCTCCATGTACAGCTGTGAGATGAGTGCGCAGGGGCCGTCTAAAAAGTGCAACACTGAAAAGAGATGCTGCAAAAATATCCCACAACTCCACTCTTATACAGTGTAGCGTCCCCAAAGCCCCTTCACACATGCCTGGTCTGCTGGTGGTTATACTACAACACTTAGCTGGGAAAATGTACTTGTGCATCATTTTGGGCAAATTGTATTAGGAAAAGTATACAGTAACTTCACTCTTAACAGAAATCTGGTTAATGGTCCAGACCAGGTCTCCATACCACAGCCACGTAGCAGGGAATATCAGACCTGCTAGAAATCTTGGTGTTGTTTGATCAAGACCTGAGTTTTGACCATCATATTATGAAATTGGACGGCGCAGTGGTTAGCGTGGCCGCCTCACAGCAAGAAGGTCCTGGGTTTGAGCCCCGGGGCAGTCCAACCTTTGGGGTCGTCCCGGGTCGTCCTCTGTGTGGGTTTCCTCCGGGGGCTCCGGTTTCCTCCCACAGTCCAAAGACATGTAGGTCAGGTGGATCACCGTACTAAATTGTCCCTAGGTGTGTGTGTGTGTGTGTGTGTGTGTGTGTGTGTGTGTGTGTGTGTGTGTGTGTGTGTGTGTGTGTGTTGGCCCTGTGATGGCCTGGCAACCCGTCCAGGGTGTCTCCCCAGCTGCCGCCCAGTGACTGCTGGGATAGGCTCCAGCATCCTGCAACCCTGAGAGCAGGACCAACGGTTTGGATACTGGATGGATGGATATTTAAGGAATTTGTTCAGTCTTTTTTCTTCTTTTTTTTTTAACAACTCTGAAATATTGTCAGAATCCGTTGGGCGCTGCCTAAGAACATCGTAGAGCAAACCGTCCATGCCTTTATCTCCTCCCGCCTGCATTACTGTAAATCCATATTTTCTTGTTTAAGCGAGTCTGCAACTGCTCGGCTACAAGTGGTTCGGAACGCGGCAGCTTTTGACCAACATCAAAACCAAGAGAGCAACCAACAGATGAACTTTCTTACCCTTCCTGTCCCTCACCTCACTGCTGGGCGGTGTACAGGCCTCCTCTGAGTGAGATATAAATAGAGGCTTCCTGGCACAGCGACAGCGGAGCTTTTTCTTCCTGCTGGCGTCCAGCATCACTGGTCCAGGTGCAGCCTCTCAGCTCCATCGCCTGGACCTTCAGGACGCTGCCAAGAACCCTGCCCCCCTCCGACAACACGTGACGCCGCCAGCCAACCACAATGATTCTGACATAGTCCACCATAAGGGTATATCTCTGAATAGCCCCTCATGGTACCCCCCACCATCACTCGCACAAACACACAGTCAGTAAAAGTGCTCTTTGTGTTAAGCAAATAATTCTACACTTCTACTTTTCCACAGAAGTGTGTGACCAGCAGGACTGCTGTGCTGTTGTGTTGCAGGTTTGCAGTGATCTTGTAGTCCTGATCTTACATTGAACAGCAGAGTGTTGTGCAGACGTGTGTAGCAGAAGGCCACGGGTTGATTACAACATGAAAAAGTCCTGCACACTGTGTTCTCCACTGGCAGCACAACACATTTATTAAACCATGTTTAGACTTTACCGGGCTTCATCGTTATGAAGAAGTGAAGGAGTGATGAGAGAAACTGAAGAATTGAAGAAGACGATGCAGGAGCTCTTTCATTATATCTTACCAATGAGTAAATCAAACAAGAGACATTTAGTGAACGCTGCAGCAGCTGAGAACACACGATCCACATGTTCAAACTGTTTCATGACGTCCAGCGGTCACCTCCGTCCCCATCAATACCGGATCAATACCTGATCACAATCAATACCTGATCACAATCAGTACCGGATCACAATCAGTACCGGATCACAATCAATACCTGATCAAAGTCACAATGATGCCTGATCGGCTTCTGTAACAGCACAGATTTGTTTTTGTGAACCAGAACTCAGGCAGCGGTTAACCTGCATAAGAAGTACAGCTGAGGTGGCTAGAGGTCACAGGTCACGACTCATACCATGTTATACTGCTGACTTGTATGCCAGTCTAACAACATGTGCCAGAACTCCATGCAGCCGTAAACCGCAGCCAGCATCGCTTACTTGACCCGAGCACAAGGTCAAGTTGTTCTGGGTCAGAGGGAAAGTGGAAATGTTGATGCAGCAGTCTGAATTCTGAATTGTTAAGATGAGAGGCTGCCCACGGTGCTCCTGGCTTCAGCTGTATACACACACACACACACCAGGATCAGGAACATTTATGTCGTTTCAAAATATTGTTTTCCCCAGCCCACAGCAACACAAACAAAGACATATGCAAAACCTACAAGAACACGCATATCCAACATATCCAAAAAAACCACAAAAAAAAATCACTGACCAGGAGAGAACACCAGCCAGGATGACTGTCAGAACTGCTGGTCTGCATGGGCTACCAGTTAGCTTAGCCTGCCCCGCTTCCGCGTCCTATCAGACCGCCCTCGATGTTTCCGCCCGGGCAGTGCTCCGGGCAAGGCCGGGGTCCTTGGGCCCACCGGATGCAGCAGACCAAGTTCCCCCAGCCAATCCAACTCCAGCTCTCCCAGCCAGACACCTTTGACACACCTCCCCGTACTCCTCACGACGACACTGAAAACACAGTCAACGCCAGGCGAGGCCGTCACCAAACCACCCTCGGCGTTATCGGAACTGCCGGTCTGCGTGGGCTAGCAGTTAGCTTAGCCTGCCCCGCTTCTGTGTCCTGTCAGACCGCCCTCAGTGTTTACTCTTCAGGCAGGGCCGCAGTCCCCCGGGCCCACAGGACGCAGCAGATCAAGCTCCCCCAGCCGACACAGCGCCAGCTCTCCCAGCCATCAGATGAAGAGATAAACCCAGATGTGGACAAAGACACTGCATGGACGGTACTGGGTGAGGCCGCTGCAAACATGAGTTCGCGCCGCCATCTTCCCACAGTGGAAGTGGTTAATACATAATATGGTTATATATTAACTGTAATAATACGGTTACCTACATACGTACATACATGCAGAGGCTGGTGTTAGCTAGCTAGCAGCCAGGCTAGCTAGCTAACACGCTACATAAAGAGAAAGAAAGGGATTTCTTTCACTTTGTTGCTACTGGTGCCACCAGAGTTCAAACGTCGTGGCTGCTATGTTTTAATTGACTCTATAAGTAAAACCAGTTAATTAACCACTAATATTAAGTGATCAGCCATTAACAGGTTAAACTGAGCAGCTGGTCAGGATGAAGCTTGGCATCAGATGAATACCCTGTACATAATTAAAAACATTAAAAATCACTTGTCCAAATCTTTAAAATCATCAGATTCGCTTGTTATATTTAGTAAGATAATTTATCATGAAACAATTTCTCATGTGCAACTGTATGTATTTGGAGCAACTGTTGAAGGAAGCTATGATTTTTAAAACATCCTCTTTTACGGTTATAAATTGAAAGGATTTGTCTTTACTTTTTGACATACTACGCGATGCAGTTTTCATCTTCGGTGCCAAACTGTTCTTGTTTATTATAATCTTTCTGCTCTATTAGTGACAGAACAATGTTTTATAATGAAATATCCAGACAGAATTCCAACATGAATTCACCTGCTCTCCATTTTATCACCTTCATTGAAGGACAGAACTGATAGAAGGGCATTTCCCTTAAAGTTGGATTAACTTTTAGGAAATGAGAAATTCACAAGTCCCTCGAGTTCGTCAGTGGAAATAATGTATGTGTTGAGTCCTCCTGGTCAGCGGGCAGACGGGGGACTTCATGTGGAAGTTGCACCGACGGTAGTTTTAGCCTGGTATGCTTCCAGTCACTTCTCAAGCCATCAGCAAAGGGAGCCATGTAAACACAAATGAGGTTCAACCAAGAGGACAGTTAACTTCTGACTCTGACGGATTCTGCATGAGCGGAGCTTCAGAAGAAAGCCACTTTATTTCTCACTGGGTTCTTACAATGAATGTGTCTCTGCATGTAACCATCGTATTGTATAGCAGCAGTGGGCAGCTGCAGCACCCGGGGACCAACTCCAGTTCTTCCTTCCATTGCCTTGCTCAGGGGCACAGGCAGGAGTATTAACCCTAACATGCATGTCTTTTTGATGGCGGGAGGAAACCCACATAGACACGGGGAGAACATGCAGACTCCACACAGAAAGGACCTGGGATGGCCTGGTGTTCGAACCCAGGACCTTCTTGCTGTGAGGAGCAGTGCCACTGGACCACAACGGGACCACCGTGCTGCCCAAAAAACTTGATGCAGGAAGCAAGCGGGAGAATTAGCTGCTACATATTCAAAAGATTTAGCTGGTCGTATTAACTGATTTTATGGAAATGTTCCAACTCACAACTGTAAACAACCTTTTGTCTCGTAGCAGTCATCCATCCATCCATAATCCGAACCACTTATCCTGCTCTCAGGGTCGCGGGGATGCTGGAGCCTATCCCAGCAGTCATTGGGCAGCAGACGGGGAGACACCCTGGACAGGCCGCCAGACCATCACACAGGGCCAACACACACACATTCATACCTAGGGACAATTTAGTACGGTGAGTCACCTGACCTACATGTCTTTGAGTCACCTGACCTACATGTCTTTGAGTCACCTGACCTACATGTCTTTGAGTCACCTGACCTACATGTCTTTGAGTCACCTGACCTACATGTCTTTGGACTGTGGGAGGAAACCGGAGCCCCGGAGGAAACCCACGCAGACACGGGGAGAACATGCATCTCCACACAGAGGATGACCCGGGATGACCCCCAAGGTTGGACTACCCCGGGGCTCGAACCCAGGACCTTGTTGCTGTGAGGTGACTGCGCTAACCATGCCGTGTCTTAGCAGTCAGTAAGAGTTATATAGTGCTCTCCTCAGGGATAAGTATTGATATTCTCAATGCTTTATACTCAGGATTTTAATCCTTGAAATAAATGTATAACAACACAACTGGATCATTGATTCATCCACCTCATGTGTGAACGATAAACTGGTATGAATCTGGATGGCCCGTCCATCGGCCTCTTTAAACTGAGTGACATGTGTGGAGATGCCGATGTTTGCTCTGTGGTGTTGTGAATTTGTCTCTGGTGGTGGTTTGTCCAGGTATAATTTGTAGTAATAATCTGTATAATCTCAGCAGGTAAATATGAGGATTTAACCCATTGCTTTCTGCATTCAGAGCTGCAGGGTGGACTTTGGCTCTCTTCCTTTCTGTTTGGCACACAAACGTATCTCCTGGTCATGTGACAGACATTAGCTGATCATCAAGTGCATGGATTACCATCCATTATTTGTAGTATCATGGGGGGTAATTGGAAAAAACGCAATCACATTGTGAGTCACCTTTACATGTGCATTCAAGGCAATACAGTGTTCAAGCATATTATGTCAGAAATTAGATTCGTTGTTTTCTTTCTAATGATTGATTTTATTTTTTAAAAGTGGTGCTTGTTGGTAATATTGACATTTGGTCCTGGTTTTGGTTCTGGAGCAGTTTATAGCATTATAGGTTATGATACATCTCTCCAACCGTCTTTGTTCCAGCCCTCACCTGTGGTCATGAGCTTTGGGTAGTGACTGAAAGGGTGAGATCGTGGATACAAGCGGCTGAAATGAGTTTCCTCCGTAGGGTGTCTGGGCTCAGCCTTAGAGATAGGGTGAGGAGCTCGGACATCCGGAGGGAGCTCAGAGTAGAGCCGCTGCTCCTTCTCGTCGAAAGGAGCCGGTTGAGGTGGTTCGGGCATCTGATCAGGATGCCTCCTGGACACCTTCCTTTGGAGGTTTTGCGGGCACATCCAACTGGGAGGAGACCCCGGGGTAGACCCAGAAGTCGCAGGAGGGACTACATGTCCAATCTGGCCTGGGAACACCTTGGGATCCCCCAAGAGGAGCTGGAGGGCGCTGCTGGGGAGAGCGATGTCTGGAGTGCCCTACTTAGCCTGCTGCCAGCGCGACCCGAACCCGGAGAAGCGGCTGAAGATGATACGATATGAGATGATACGACTCTTTCTGCTCCACAGCTGGGTTATCTCTCAACTAGGTGCTTTACTGTGTGGAGCTTGCATGTTCTGCCCGTGCTCACACTGGTTTCCTCCAATACCAAAAACAACCCCAATAAAACATGCAGAACACTCTCCTGTCATGTCCCTGACCACTACGTGGAGGTCCATCTGGACTTGGTCCCCGGGCGCTGAAGAAAGGGGCTGCCCTGCTCCTGGAGGAAGGACAGCAGGCTGGGAACATGAAGAAGGAACATTTGTTCAGCCACCACTCCCTGCATGTGTTCGAGTGTGCAGCTGTAAGAGCAGTGAAGTCTCTCCTGTGTTTCAGCACAGGTCTGTGCTGCTCACTGTCCACATACCAGATGTAGGAAGTCCTGAGAAGTCCTTAGAGCAGGAAGTATCTGTACTTGTGAGCGTTTAGAAATGATAATGCATGCATAACACAAACAAACAGGCACTCCATCCCACCTCCCGACTCAAGTCCCCCACCATGGGGGAGACAGTAGCTCAGGAAGTAGAGCAGGTCGTCTGGGCTGCCGGTTCAATCCTCGGCTCCTCCTTGCAAAAATGTCGAGTTGTCCTTGAGCAAGACACCTAACCCCTTACTCTCCAGATGAGTGAGTTGGTGCCTTGCATGATTGACACCACCATCAGTGTGTGCGTGTGTGTGTGTGTGTGTGTGTGTGTGTGTGTGTGTGTGTGTGTGTGTGTGTGTGTGTGTGTGTGTGTGTGTGTGTGTGTGGTGGGGTGTGTGAATGTGAGGCATTCGTTGATTGTAAAGCACTTTGGCTGGCAGTTGCACCTAGAAGAGCACTCTATAAATCCATTTACATTTACATCCCCGGCATCTTCTGCTAAACCTCCTGTGTTAAGGGACAGGCCTGCTGGTGGTGCTCAACGGCTGAAAACATGGCAAACATGAACTGTTGGACTAAAACCATGACATGGACTAACCTGGGCCTGGGACAAGATGTGGGTCATTGTATTGGAGGAGTGTTTACTTCCGTAGCTCTTTACCAGTGTGTCTGATGAACAGATGTTTGTGTGAGAAGAGGAAGTAGAGTTCTCAACGTCCTCCCTCTGATTTCAGCTCACATGCAAAAATAATTCAGACAGCAGCAGCAGGAGCTGACACACACAAGAGAGGGATAATGAGAGGGAGTGGGAGGGAGGGAGGGAGGGAGGGATGGAAGGAGGGTGAGAATCACTTCTGCTCTTCAGATGTTGTGCCATATCTTTATCTTTCCTTCCATCACTTTCTCTTTGTCTCTCTCCATCACACACTCGAGTGCCTGCTTCTCCTCCCCCACCCTTCTCTCTCTCTCTCTCGCTCTCTAGCTCTCGCTCACTTTCTCTCTCTCTTGCTCTTTCTCTCTCCCTCTGTCTCGCTCCCTCTCTCGCTCTCTTTCTCTCTCCCTCTGTCTCGCTCCCTCTCTCGCTCTCTGTCTCTGTCTCGCCCTCTTTCTCTTTATTTCTCTGTCTCTCTCTTTCTCTTTATTTCTCTGTCTCTCTCTCTTTCTCTTTGTTTCTCTGTCTCTGTCTCGCTCTCTTTCACTTTATTTCTCTGTCTCTGTCTCGCTTTCTTTCTCTTTATTTCTCTGTCTCGCTCTCTTTCTCTTTATTTCTCTGTCTCGCTCTCTTTCTCTTTATTTCTCTGTCTCGCTCTCTCTTTATTTCTCTGTCTCTCTCTCTCGCTCTCTTTCTCTTTATTTCTCTGTCTCGCTCTCTTTCTCTTTATTTCTCTGTCTCTGTCTCGCTGTCATTCTCTTTATTTCTCTGTCTCTCTCTCTCGCTCTCTTTCTCTTTATTTCTCTGTCTCTGTCTCGCTGTCATTCTCTTTATTTCTCTGTCTCTCTCTCTCGCTCTCTTTCTCTTTATTTCTCTGTCTCTGTCTCGCTCTCTTTCTCTTTATTTCTCTGTCTCTGTCTCGCTCTCTTTCTCTTTATTTCTCTGTCTCTGTCTCGCTGTCATTCTCTGTATTTCTCTGTCTCTGTCTCGCTCTCTTTCTCTTTGTTTCTCTGTCTCTCTCTCGCTGTCTTTCTCTTTATTTCTCTGTCTCTGTCTCGCTCTCTTTCTCTTTATTTCTCTGTCTCTCTCTTGCTCTCTTTCTCTTTGTTTCTCTGTCTCTGTCTCGCTGTCTTTCTCTTTATGTCTCTGTCTCGCTCTCTTTCTCTTTATTTCTCTGTCTCGCTCTCTCTTTATTTCTCTGTCTCTCTCTCGCTCTCTTTCTCTTTGTTTCTCTGTCTCTGTCTCGCTCTCTTTCTCTTTATTTCTCTGTCTCTGTCTCTCTCTCTTTCTCTTTGTTTCTCTGTCTCTGTCTCTCACTCTCTCTCTCGCTCTTTCTCTCGGTCTGTCTCTGGTTCTCACGCTCTCTCTTGCTCTGTCTCTCGCTTTTTCTCTCGCTCTGTCTCTGTCTTTCTCTGTCTGTGTGTCTGTCTCTCTCTTTCTTTCTCTCTCTCCTATATATTTTTTTTTTTTGACGTTCACTCCTCCCTATGTGTGTCTTGCATTCGGGTGCTGTTCTAAGGCGTCCCCCACGGTGTCCTTATTGAATGGTGCAGCCCTGCATTCCTCTCCTTTCTGTAATAAATACTTAGAAATCAGCCATTTTGCAGGAGGAGGGGGTTTCTGCTGCTGCTGCTTTGGACCAGACTGGCTGTCTAATGGGCTGGAACATTCCTGCATGTGTGACGTGTGTGTTTGGAGCATTCAGGACTGCACCGCTGCCACACGGTCCATCCTGCAGCCAGAAGATAGGATCATATTTACCCAGAAATGTAGAGATTTCACCCAGCGCTCATGTCTTTCATTGAAACAAAGCTATATATTTCACCCCAAAAAATGTATCAGAGTGCAGTCGCCCTTTAAAAGCCTAATCTGTCGTTTATTTGAGCAGATAGGATGAAGGTATATTTACATATTGAGTGGTAGATGTAAAATATTCATGTTGTGTCTTTCTCAGCCGATGGTAACAGAAGATGTGGGTGTGTTTTCTCCAGTCTTACAACCATTAGAGATGTGAACAAACCTTCTGCAGCATCAGAACACATTACAAACTCACATTTACTTCTTGACTAAATGTGAGTTCATCAACAACTAAACTGATAAGTGTCCTTGTATTAACACACCTGTCAATCAACCTGGAAGTGACAGCAGCTTCCTGTGCTGTGGTTTATAGTCTGGTGTGTGTGTGTGTGTGTTTATATATATATATATATATATATATATATATATATATATATATATATATAGCGTTTTTTTTCTGAAACCATCAATGGTGTTGAATGCTCGACTAATGAGGAGCGGAATATCAACAGGGATGCAGGAAAAAAACTGTTAGTGCATAGCAGTACAGGCCTGTTGGGTGCATCTGGCATCATCAGCTGCTCATGTTTTATTCACAAAGCATCATACAGTTAAGCTGCCCAGCGTCACGCCCCTACTATCGGTTGGACAGCGACCAGTCAGATGGGAAACATTCAAACTTAAAACTATAACAACCAATGGGATAGGTACTTACGATGCACAGTAACCAATGGAGGGGTAGAAAACATCATAACCAATGGGACTGGGGCTTGTTTTGAAAAGCATTTAGGGGCCAGGGCGCTGTTGAAATGGCCTACATTACAAATATAACAAGGTAACTTATGTGAATTATATATTGGGGTGGTGTTGGGGCACAGTTGGAAGGACAGGCAGCTAAAAAAAAACATTTTAAAAAACCTGTAAGATTCGACTTGGAGACGAGAGAGACATTGGTTGTAAACGAACTCTTTACTTAGAATTTAGCAAAGTTGGGATACTCAGCCATCAGGCTACATCTGTGTTCCCTCCAGTTACTTTACTTCCTGGTCTCGTCTCGCGAGAGCCCCCCATCAAAGACTAACCAGAGAGCATGCCTATTAACATAAGTCCCAATACATTACGCCCCTTTCCCCCAGTCAACAAAATCCGCCAAGTGGCGTGGAGGGTGCCGGTCTCTTGCTGGACGCTGTAGAGGGGTAGTGGGCACAGGAATGGACACAGGACCAGAGGGATCTTCAACAGACCCGCTGGTCTCTGGTCGTGGCGTTTCAGACGAGGTAGACTCGAGCGGCCCATCTTCAGGTGACTGCTCACCAGGAACAATGGATTTTCCAGCGACCACATCCGTGCGTGCAGTCGCTCTACCACACAGCTGATCCACGTGGCATCGATGCATTTGCCCATCAGGAGTCTGCACTCTATATGAAACTGGGCCAGTAGGATCGGCTATCATACCAGGGACCCATTTGTGTCCCCCAGTGTAGCTCCTCATGTACACAGTGTCCTGTGGCCTAAAACATCTGTTTGGGCCTTGCAGCTTTTCTGCACTCACTTCCTGCTTGAGGTGCACCTCATTTTCATAGTCAGGATGAAGGCGATCAAAGGCCGTGGTAAGACGCCGGTTCACGAGAAGCTCGGCGGGGCTCTTTCCTGTTGCTGAATTGGGAGTCACATGCTGTGACAGCAGAAACCTAGCCAGGCGTATCTGCCAGTCACCGATAGTGATCCTAGACAGGGCCTCCTTGGTTGTCTGGACCATACGTTCTGCTTGGCCATTTGAACGAGGATGGTAAGGGGTCGTAGCCACTGCTCTGATGCCATTCCGTCTGGCAAACTCTTTGAATTCTTCCGATGTGAAGGCCGCACCGTTGTCAGAAACAATGACCTCTGGCAACCCGTGAGTTGCAAAGAGGAGCCTCAGTGTGCTGATCGCTGCAGAGGAGGACATTGAACTCACCATGGCTACCTCTAGCCACTTAGAGTGTGAGTCCACAATTATGAGAAATGTCTTCCCCTGGAATGGACCGGCAAAGTCAATGTGTAGCCGGGACCATTTCTTAGTTGTCCACTCCCAAGGGTGCAGCTGTGCTGTTGGTGGTGCATGACGAGTTCTCTGGCAGGTTTCACAGGATTTTACCGTCTGTTCTATTGCTGAATCCATACCTGGCCACCAGGCATAACTCCTCCCCAGGCCCTTCATATGCACAATGCCTGGGTGTGCATCATGCAGCATGGCTAGTACCTCCTCCCTCGCCAGGTTGGGAATAACTACACGACTCCCCCATAATAGGCTGTCCTTGTGTGCGGACAGTTCATGGCGCCGGGTGAAAAACGGCTTGAAACGGCTGTCAGGTGTATCCACTGGCCAGCCATGCAGGACCCAGCGCAGCACCTGAGACAGAACTGGATCCTTCCGAGTAAGGGCGGCAATGTGTTTTGCATTCAGTGGGGCTTCAGGCGCCGTTTCCAGTAAGAGCACCTCCATGGGTGGAGGGGTCTCACGCATACCAGCGGGCAGTGGTAAGCGACTGAGGGCATCAGCATTTGCTAGCTGTTTGCCAGTGCGGTAGCACAAGTCGTAATTGTAGGTCCCAAGAAGAACACTCCAGCGTAGCATGCGTGGGGACAGGACAGGTGGCATGGGCTTAGAGTGGTGTAGCAGGCCCAAAAGAGGTTTGTGGTCAGTAAAAACCACAAAGTGGCGACCAGCACTTTTTTGACTGCAAAAATGACTGCCAAGGCCTCCTTATCTATTTGGGCATAGTTTCTTTCAGTGGAGGATAGTGTCCTCGAGGCAAAGACGATGGGAGCCTCCCGGCCATCAGACTCCATATGGAAGAGCAGCGCCCCCAAGCCATAAGGCGAAGCGTCACAAACAATGGCTAATGGCTTTTTTTCGTCATAGTGCGTGAGCACGCCATCAGCCTGAAGCAGTTGTTTTGCAGCAGTGTAAGCTTTTTCATGTGCGTCAGTCCACTGCCACGGTGCAGACTGATCCAGGAGGCGGTGCAACGGTTCTACGATGGTAGCCTTGTTTGGCAAAAAACAGCTGTAAAAATTGAGTAGGCCTAGGAATGACTGAAGCTCCATTTTGTTCCGGGGTGAAGGCGCCTTCTGAATAGCCTCAACTTTCTCCAGAGTCGGCCGCACGCCATCCTTGTCCACACGAAAACCTAAAAATTCAACTTGGTCAGCAGCAAACACACTCTTCTCCTTCTGTAGCCGCAATCCTGCTTCTGCGAATCGTTCCAGCACTGCACGAAGACGGTCATTGTGCTGGTCAACAGTCTTTCCCGCTATTAAGACATCATCCAGGTACGGTTGCACGCCTGGTATACCGGCGAGGAGTGTATCCATGAAACGCTGAAATATGGACACAGCTGTCGATACTCCAAACTGCAGGCGGTGGGCCCGAAACAGCCCGCGATGGGTGTTTATAGTGAGAAGCTCTGCAGCCTCGTCGTCCAGCACCAGCTGCTGGTAAGCTTGTTTGAGGTCCAATTTACTGAAAAGCACCCCCCCCTGCCAGTCTGGAAAACAGTTCAGCCACCGTAGGAATGGGGGTATACATCAGGTTTCACAACTGTATTCACAGTGCAGCGATAGTCACCGCAAATCTTAAGCTGCCATCCTTTTTAACTACTGGTACGATGGGTGTGGCCCACCTTGAGTGTCTCACGGGTTCAAAAATACCCTGAGCTACTAGCTTGTCAAGCTCCTCATCTAGCTTTGGCCGAAGGGCAAAGGGCACCGAACGTGCTTTAAAAAACTTGGGTGATGCTGTCGTATCAATAGCAATCGGAGGGGTTCGTGAAGCCCCGAGGTCCTGGAAGACTTCTGCATATTGCGTTAAGATGGACTCCACGGATTGTAAGCATACTCGGCGCACCCCCATTACAGAAATGCCCAGTGCCTCAAACCAGTCCCTGCCCAGTAGACTTGCCCCCTGACCTCGAACAATAATCAGTGGTAAGGTCTTGTGATTGCCTTGATACTGCACATCCACAAAAAACTTCCCATTAACTTGTAGTTCTGCTTGTGACCATTGTCTAAGCACACTACTGTCCTTGTGCAGTAAAGGTGGCCGGTCAGGCCACAAGGTGTTGTAACTGCCCTCACTGATCAAGGAGCATGCGGCTCCAGAGTCCACCTCCATTACATGTGTCTTGTTATTCAGGATCACAGTGGCTTGATATGGCTTTTTTACATGAGCATACAGCTGCCTGCCCATGGTGTAAATGTCATATTCCTCTTCTTGTTGCCTAACAGTGTGCGTGTGTTGTTCGGCTTGAGGAACTGTGTCAGAAGAATCTGCTGATGCGACATCCCTGCTCTTTTTAAAACAAACACGAGAAATGTGCCCCCTTTTTTGCAATAGTGGCATACAGCAGAGGTACATTTGCAATGTTGTTGGTTGTGTGTGCCTCCACAACGAAAACGTGGCTTTGCACCACCTTCTGCTACTGTTTGTTTCACTTTCAAAACGGTTTGACTTTGTGCAGTCTGATGAACTTCTGCTGACTGTGGTGGTCCCAGCTGGTTTGATTGTAGTATTCGCGCATTTAACGTGGCTGTTTCCGCTGCAAGGGCTTTCTCCTCTGCTGCTTTGAATGTGAGTTCCTTTTCAGCCAGCAGGCGGCGCTGCAGCGCTTCATCTAGCACCCCACAGACAATTCTGTCACGCAGCATGGCTTCCAGTTGGTCACCAAAAGCACAATGCACTGAGAGTTTACGGAGTTCAGCAATGTAGCCGGAGATTCCTTGGCCTTGCTTTTGTTTGCAATTGTGAAACTGAAAACGCTGAACAATTTGTGATGGAGGAGGACTGTATTGGCGCTTCAAGGCCGATACTAAGTTTTCATAGGTGATGGCCGTAGGAAGGATGGGAGCGACAACCGAACTTAGTGTAGAATACGTTGCAGCCCCACAGACGCTAAGCAAAATAGCGTGTTTCTTCTCCTCCCCATCTGCTCCATTTGCCAGGAAAAAGCATCCCAGTCTCTCAATATAGTACTCCTCAATGGCAGTGCCGCCGGAGCCTTCATCAAACTCATCTATGCGACCCAGCGTGGTCATGGTGATGTCGTTAGGCTACGCACAGATTCCTCAAAGCTGTAGTAGAATATTCGAGGTTGCTGATTTCCCTCAATAAACTGTTCAGAACTGTTGGAGTTCGGATCCGCTTCGTCGCCAGTGTAAGATTCGACTTAGAGACGAGAGAGACATTGGTTGTAAACGAACTCTTTACTTAGAATTTAGTAAAGTTAGGATACTCAGCCATCAAAGACTAACCAGAGAGCATGCGCATTATCATAAGTCCCAATACATTACAAAACCCATATTTCAAATAGCATATTTAAAAAAAACATTTAAAAAACCTAATAAATGCCATACGTATGTCATCTAATGGGGGGGGGGGGTAATAAAGACGTTTTACTTGTAGTTACAAAGGAGATATTGTTTTCGGTGTCTACAGCTGGTGGCCAATTGGTTTCTATTATTCAAGGTGGACATATCAGGTCTGCAAATAGTAAAATACTTCTCTGCCAAGCACAGGTCACATCTTTTACCCCTAACTGAATATGCGCTACTCTTTGTAAGGGTTTTCCATGAGACAGAATAACCGATACTCTTGTCTACCAATGACCACATGTGGCGGCTTAAGGCCGCCGCATTTCTTGCATGCTCATTTCTGAAGCTACTCATATGGGCGTTACACCTCATTTTAAAAGGGCCCTCTGTTGATCCCACGTAAGTGTCCACATTGTAGTTGTCTTCTCTTGTCAGCGATGCTTGGTAGATGCGACCCCTAACGGGAGCAGCCAAAAGTAGTAGTAGTAAACGTCGAGATTTGAACATATCCATGGTTTGAAGAAATGTAAAATTTCAACATTTTACTCTGGTGGCTGGGTTGATGAGGAAAATACTTGTCTTATAACGCCGTGGTCAGTTTATTATCAGACTCCCTGGATGGAGTGGATGGATGGAGTGACTGGATGGAGTGGATGGATGGAGTGACTGGATGGAGTGTATGGATGGAGTGACTGGATGGATGGATTGGGTGGATGGAGTGGAAGGATAGAGTGACTGGATGGATTGGATGGATGGAGTGGAGGGATGGTTTGAATGGATGGGGTGACTGGATGGAGTGGATGGATGGAGTGGATGGGTGGAGTGACTGGATGAAGTGGATGGGTTGAGTGACTGGATAGATGGAGTGGATGGGTGGAGTGACTGGAAGGAGTGGATGGATGGAGTGGATGGGTGGAGTGACTGGATGGATGGAGTGGATGGGTTGAGTGACTGGATAGATGGAGTGGATGGGTGGAGTGACTGGATTGAGTGTATGGATGGAGTGGAGGGACGGTTTGAATGGATGGGGTGACTGGATGGAGTGGATGGGTGGAGTGACTGGATGGAGTGGATGGGTTGAGTGACTGGATGGATGGAGTGGATGGGTGGAGTGACTGGATGGAGTGGATGGATGGCCGGAGCAGTGCTCTGATGGGTTTACATTGAAGGTAGTTGAACGAGCGGGGCGTCGTACAGAGGCCACAGGGCGCCCTGTGCGTGGGTATCAGACGTAGGGGGGCGTGGCAGAGTGTCGGTGTTGACGGCTGAGTGACTGATTCACATGAAACCACAGAAGATCCACTGATGACATGGATGGAGAGCACCTTCTTGTTTTGGCTGGAAGTGTCTCCTGGATATAGACGTGGGGTTTTGTTCTGGATGGATGATAAGGTGCTGCTCATCCGGGAAGGCAGCCGAGTCCCATTAAATCCACTGAGCTTGTCTAAATGGACAGTCGTTAATATGCTGTTGGCTGATGCCTTCATTATGCACCAAATGATTTGTTTTCTCAGGGCGTGTGTGTGTCAGTTGTAAACAGTGGAGCTTGTCTTCAGAGAGAGAACATCTGTTTGTCGAGTCGGTCCATCAGGACATCAGTCAGGAGAAGGATGGTGATGTGTTTGTGAACAGCAGAAATCCTGGTTTACTGACCCCCTAACGGAACCATCTCCACCGAGGAGTCCCCCACGTGAACCAGAAGTCAGCACTGAAGATGTAAAGATCAGCAGCTGCAGACAACTCTGTGCAGTGTTTGTGCAATAGCAGATCCGATACTGGCAAAGTCAAATATCAGCACGTCTCTGAGTGAACACCTCCATGTGGATGATGAGGTGGTGTTTAGTGGAGGACTACTGGTGCTTTCCTAAGATGTTTACACAGCAGTAGACGATGATCAATGAATAATGAGTAATGTGGATATGATGACCAAGCAGATGGAGACATTCATTGTTCATGTCACTAAAACAGTGGAATAAGTTCAGAAAATGGTCTCACTTTACTTTAAGACCAGGAAATGACAACATTTAAGTTGTATCACCATGTTACCACAACCACACAACACAACACACCTGCTCTCACATCCATTTATCAGTTTTATATGTCTGTCTATGGAGAGGTGTTGGTTTAAGAGGAGAGTCATCTCTCTCTCTGTCCTCTGTTTATTTATTTATTTATTTATTTATTTTATCCATTTGCCCCCCCCCCCCCAGTCCTGGTTCCTGTTCTATCTTAAACCCACATACGTGATGATTAGTAATGTAATGATCAATAATATAATGATCAGTAATATAATGATCAACACTATAATGATCAATAATATAATGATCAGTAATATAATGATCAATAATATAATGATCGATACTATAATAATCAATACTGTAATGATCAGTAATATTATGATAAATACTATAATGATCAATAATATAATGATCAATAATATACTGATCAGTAATATAACGATAAATACTATAATGATCAATAATATAATGATCAATGCCATAATGATCAATACTATAATGATCAATAATATAATTATCAGTAATATAATGGATCAATAATATAATGATCAGTAATATAATGGATCAATACTATAATGATCGGTAATATAATGGTCAATACTATAATGATCAATAATATAATTATCAGTAATATAATGGATCAATAATATAATGGATCAATAATATAATGATCAGTAATATAATGGATCAATACTATAATCAGTAATATAATGGTCAATACTATAATGATCAATAATATAATGATCAGTAAGATTAACCTTACACGGTTTTACAGGCCTCTGCAGTTACACTTGATATGAGTACCTGAACTCTCTTAACTGTACTTTAATTTAAAGTCAGCCTGCTATAGAACAACAGTTTTATCAGGTCAGTGTGCATCTGGGGCTTTCTGTCACCAGAACCACTTGAAAAACTGGGTCGAGTTCGGGCCGGCGTTCCTCTTCTCAGAACCATCCATTATCCAAACCACTTATCCTGCTCTCGGGGTCGCGGGATGCTGGAGCCTATCCCAGCAGTCATTGGACGGCAGGCGGGGAGACACCCTGGACAGACCGCCAGGCCATCACAGGGCCGACACACAAGCACACACACACACACACACACACACACACACACACACACACACACACATTCATACATAGGGACAATTTAGTACGGTGAGTCGCCTGACCTACATGTCTTTGGACTGTGGTTGGAAAACGGAGCACCCGGAGGAAACCCACCCAGACACGGGGAGAACATGCAAACTCCACACAGAGGACGACCCGGGATGACCCACCAAGGTTGGACTACCCCGGGGCTTGAACCCAGGACCTTCCTGCTGTGAGGCGACCATGCTAACCACTGTGCTGCCTCTTCTCAGAACCTGAGGATGAATAATTCAGAACATCAGCTTCTGTTGCTGTGATGCTCCACCGTCCACTTACACCGTGTGTTTCATTCTGCTGTGATTCCATCAGATGTCCACATCAACCTGCAAGCCAAACTCCATGAAAACCATCCATCCATCCATCCATCCATCCATCCATCCATCCATCCATCCCTCCATCCATCCATTATCCAAACCGCTTATCCTGCTCTCAGGGTGGCGGGGCTGCTGGAGCCTATCCCAGCAGTCATTGGGTGGCAGGCGGGGAGACACCCTGGACAGGCTGCCAGGCCATCACAGGGCTGAAATCACAGTATCATCTGCATATAATTGAATATGACAGTCGGGAGCATATTTGGATATTTTATATTGTACATTGTATCCTGCCGTTATATTTTATACATTGTATCCTGCCATTATATTTTATATATTATAGTCTGCCGTTATATTTCGTATATTATATCCTGCCATTACATACATACATAGCACATAGTGAGAATGAACAGTTGCTCTGATTGTTATCCCATGTAGCTAGCGGTGTTCAGTAGTTTCTTGCACTTTTGTAGGTTGTCACCTAAGAGCTGTTGAAGAGTCAGTAAACTGACCATAAATGTTGTCTGTGCAGGTCCAAGAACTTTTGCTTTTAAATATTGCACTTTCACTAACTGCATTGCATTGCATTGCATTTTAATCTTCAAGATGTACTACATAAATGGAGTTTGATTGATTGATTGGCGTGCTACGAACGTTGGTTATTTTCAGCAAGTTATGTATTCAGCTGACATGTAATTCAATTGTATTCAGCGTTTTAGACTTGCATATCCTGGCAGCATATTCCGACATGTAGGTCAGGTGACTCGGCCGTACTAAATTGTCCCTAGGTGTGAATGTGTGTGTGTGTGTGTGTGTGTGTGTGTGTGTATGTGGGCCCTGTGATGGACTGGCGGCCTGTCCAGGGTGTCTCCTCACTTGCTGTCCAATGACTGCTGGGATAGGCTCCAGCGTCCTGCAACCTAACTTCGGATAAGCAGCTTGGATAATGGATGGATATCCTGCCATTGTATTTGATCCTGCCTTTCTCATCTCTCCCACGTGCTCCCTCATCTGTTCCCTTGCTGTCCTTGTGTGGGGCTCTTCACTGAGCTGTCAGCTGATCACGTCACCTGTTCTCACCTGTGCAATAGCACAGCGACACACCTGCATGGTTAGCCTATCATCTTGCTGCTGCCTTTTCTAAACGTGTTTCTGGCTCTGCCTCTGGGCATTCATGCTGTCGTACACACCCCTCCCTCCACCTCCCCATCACCTCCTAGTCCTCACAGAGCATGAGTTTCATCTCTTCGTCAGCATCATCACCTTACGGGGCAGCACAGTGGCCCAGTGGTTAGCACTGTTGCCTCACAGCAAGAAGGTCCTGGTTCGAACCCCAGGCCGTCCCAGGTGCTTTCTGTGTGGAGTTTGCATGTTCTCCCCGTGTCTGCGTGGGTTTCATCCGAGTGCTCCGGGTTCCTCCCACCATCAAAAAGACATGCATGTTACTCCTGCCTGTGCCCCCGAGCAAGGCAATGGAAAGATGAACTGGAATATCGATCATCTCAGCAGAAGTCATCAGCCACCACCACCATGGGGGCATTCATATCATGCTGCAGCTCAGGGTTGATGCCCCTCGATTAAAAAAGCTCCCTGATGAGTCCAAATGCTGAAGACTTCCTTGACGTGACCTGATTTCCACTAAATCGTCTGCCATGATAAACAGTTAACTTCTGTTCATCCACTACGTCTCTGATTGAATCCATCTTGAGATTAGTTAGTGAGAGTTCACCTCCACTGTGCTGTGGCTGGACTGACCAGCAGCACAGTGTACCCGGCCATATGCTGAATGTAGTCAACTCACACTACCTCAATTCACAGCTGACAGCCAATTTTGTTGCGCTAATAATCTTTATTGTGGTACGGTGTTTGTTAGCTGGTTGGCAGTAGAAGCACTCCTCAGCTGACAAGGGAAAGACAACCCTCATTTTCTAGTCACAACAGTTCAAAATGGCTAAAAACTTCATTCCTCTTCTTCGTGGATCTGTTTCATCATGTATTCTTCATCATCATCACCAGCTGTGAGCGTTTTTAATGTTTTCTTTGCCTAAAACGTTTGTTTTGACCAGTATTTCTAGGAAGAAAGTCTTGCTGTCAACAGGACTTACTGATTTAGTGAAGGTTGAATTAAAAAAAGTACATACCAATGTGGGTAAACAACCTTTCTAGCAGAAACCTTGAGCACATGTAAGTGAAAAGATACGATCAATCCCAGATGATTTTTAAAGACGGGGCATCTTCACTGCGACGGGCTATATTAAAACAACATTCCCCTCATCTTTTATTCTACCCGTGTTTCACATGGTTTGACCTTGAATCTCGCATCCTAAAAGCAGCCGTGCACTTCAAATGATGTTTGTCTCAGGAGTGAGGTGTGTCTGTCACTAAACAGGGAACAGAAAAGTCTTCATACTCCATATGTGAATTCAGAGGGGCCTGAGCTGACTGCACATAGAAACCAGAGGAAGACGTGCGTCAGAGACCTGCTGTGTGATGGGACATACAGTCTCAGCATCCCACTGCGGGGCCGGTAGAGACGGACAGCTGAGGACATCCTCTGGACAGTGTTGGGACAGTGTTGGACGGTGTTGGGACAGCATTTGACGGTGTTGGGCAGTGTTGTGATAGTTTTGAACGGTGTTAGAACGGTGTTGGGACTGTGTTGGGACAGTGTTAGATGGTGTTGGGCAGTGTTGTGATAGTGTTGGGACAGTGTTGGGGCAGTGTTGGACAGTGTTGGGACTGTGTTGGGACAGTGTTAGATGGTGTTGGACAGTGTTGGGGCGGTGTTGGGACAGTGTTAGATGGTGGTGGGCAGTGTTGTGATAGTGTTGGGTGCTGTTGGACAATGTTGGGACAGTGTTGGATGGTGTTGTGATAGTTTTGGACAGTGTTGGGCAGTGTTAGATGGTGTTGGGCAGTGTTGTGATAGTGTTGGGGCAGTGTTGGGGCAGTGTTGGACAGTGTTGGGGCAGTGTTGGGACAGTGTTGGATGGTGTTGTGATAGTTTTGGACAGTGTTGGGCAGTGTTAGATGGTGTTGGGCAGTGTTGTGATAGTGTTGGGTGGTGTTGGGGCAGTGTTGGGGCAGTGTTGGACAGTGTTGGGACTGTGTTGGGACAGTGTTAGATGGTGTTGGGCAGTGTTGGGATAGTGTTGGGTGGTGTTGGGACAGTGTTGGGGCAGTGTTGGGGCAGTGTTGGACAGTGTTGGGACTGTGTTGGGACAGTGTTAGATGGTGTTGGGCAGTGTTGTGATAGTGTTGGGTGGTGTTGGGGCAGTGTTGGACAGTGTTGGGACTGTGTTGGGACAGTGTTAGATGGTGTTGGGCAGTGTTGTGATAGTGTTGGGTGGTGTTGGATGGTGTTGGGGCGGTGTTGGGACAGTGTTTGGCGGTGGGCTTCACACTTGGTGATGGATGTTTGCGTGGGATCATGGCTGAGCTAGACCGGCTGCTGGGGTGTGTTACAGTAAAGGGATCTGACATTATCTGGTCAGATCTGCACAGGAAGACAGTCCTGCTAAGTAAAACCACATCCAGTAGTCGCCTTCTATGTAGTCAAGTTGAACAGGTAGCCACTACTTATCCCTTTGGGCCGGAGCATTAGAGTTACCACTCGTGTTTGGTCCATACAGTGTGTCCTGGAGGTAGCTCATAGTAACACACCTCATAATGACAAGGAGGTGAACCAGACACATGGAAAAGACCCGGCTTTGCTTCCATATTACTCAGCAATAGTTACATGTTACTCTTACGTATATTACTCACTTGTTTCTGTGACATGAATGGCCTGTAACTTACAGGTGGCTGAAAATATGAATCTATATGAAGAACGAACTGACTGGACGCCACTGACGGGTTTTGTTGTTGTTGTTGTATTGAAACGATGCACATCAACCTGAGCCAGTGTGTCGTGGCTGCATGCAGCAGACAGGCTGTATTTGAATACTCTGCTACTTGCTACATAGTAATCATACATACTACATAGTAATCATACATACTACATAACAATGGTACATACTACATAACAATGGTACATACTACATAGTAACAGTACTATATACTGTTAAGTAAAGAGACTGCATTTTATACAGCGCTTTTCTAGCTGCCCTATCTATATACTAGCTGCACCAGCCACTCAAAGCACTTTGTAATTCACACACACACACACACACACACACACACACACACACACACACACACACACACACACACACACACACTGGTGTCAGCCATGTAAGGTAACAACCAGCTGATCAGGAGCAGTTAGGGTTTAGGTGTCTTGCTCAAGGACACCTCCACATTTTTTTGCCAGGAGCCGAGGATCAAACAGGCAACCCTCCAGTTAGCAGATGACCTGTGCTACCTCCTGAGCCACTGCCACCCTATGCACCCTATGATAGTAGTACTTACTGTTCCAAAGAGGCATTTAGTATGCAGCACAGTTCTGTCATACTATCCTCAGTCAATCAACTGAAGGGATAGTGAGTGGATACAGCTTGCGAAACCAGTACCTCCATGGTAACCACACAAACCAGTTTCTCCAGGGTAACCACGCAAACCAGTATCTCCATGGTAACCACACAATGTCACCATATTCTGTATTTTAATCAGTGAAGAGAGATGATATAGTTGAGTATTCAGTGGTACTTACTGCTGTTCATGTAGTAGTACTACTACTACTACTACTACTACTACTACTACTGCTACTTTCGGCTGCTCCCATTAGGGGGCGCCACAGTGAATCATCCGTTTCCATCTCTTCTTGTCCTCTGCATCTTCCTCTGTCACACCAGCCACCTGCATGTCCTCCCTCACCACATCCATAAACCTCCTCTTTGGCCTTCCTCTTCTCCTCTTCCCTGGCAGCTCCATATTCAGCATCCTTCTCCCAGTATACCCAGCATCTCTCCTCCACACATGTCCACACCATCTCCATCTTGTCTCTCTTGCTTTGTCTCCAAACCGTCCAACCTGAGCTGTCCCTCTAATATACTCGTTCCTCATCCTGTCCTTCTTCATCACTCCCAATGAAAATCTTATCATCTTCATCTCTGCCACCTCCAGCTCCTCCTCCTGTCTTTTCATCAGTGCCACTGTCTCCAAACCATACAACATAGCTGGTCTCACTTATCCAACATGGAGCGATTAAAACAACAGGTCTAACAAGACACCAGCAAGCCGGGATCATAAGTCGAGTCAAGTCAGTTTTATTTGTATAGCCCAATATCACAAATTACAAATTTGCCTCAGGAGCTTTACAGCAACACAACATCCTGTCCTGAGACCCTCACATCAGATGAGGAGCAACTCCCTAAAACCTTTAACAGGGAGAAAAAGTAGGAAGAAACATCAGGGAGAGCAGCAGAGGAGCATCTCTCTCCCAAGACACACAACGTGCCATGATGTTGTGTTTACACAATTTACACAATACAGCACTGAAAGAGGATAACACAATTATACTGGAATTATAAGATATATGAAGAAAATGATGAGGGGGATGCCAAGCTGTGTCCAGATGCCACCAGAACAGCCCGGGACCTGAATCCCGAGGTGAATCTTCAGTGGCTGGTCTGGTTTGATATCTGTGATCTCAAACTAAAATATCCTCACCCAGGGACACTGTCTGTGCATGTGGTGGCGGGGGGTCAGTAGCTGGGAACTTATTAAAGATCTTTACATACATGCTGGAGCTGTGCATGAACGCATTATTGTTATTTCTCAAGGCCTGACGTAGGTCTCAGACGGAGAAGGTGCATTCACGGTACGTTTGAGGTTTTATGACTCAGTGTTTAAACTGCAGCTTTAGTGTCCTGCCCAAGGGCGTTTCCCAGCTGGCTGCCGGGTTGAAAATAGGGACATAAATACATTAAACAAATGACGGTTCAGTTCCTGTGAAGTGCTGGTTAAGAAATTTTATATAACGCAAAGATCTGTTGAGTCTCGGTTGTTGGTAACCCGGGCCTCAACCGACCCGGTTGGTAGCCCGAGCCTCGACCGATCCAGTATGCAAATCAGATTTATGATCCTCATATTTGATTTGGCAAAGGTTTTATGCCGGATGCCCTTTCTGACACAACCCTCCCTATGTATCCGGGCTTGGGACCGGCACTAAGAAGGACCTGGCCTGTACCTCCCCGGTGCTGGGTTGGTCCTTACTGCCGTTCATGTACATCCAACATAAGCCTTGTACATCAAACTTGTTTGAAAGGCTGCTGAATCACAGTCACTTCAATGTCCGCCATCTTTGGCTGTATCTCCATGGCAACCACACAGTGTGACTTTTTCACAGTTGTTACAAGTGATTAGATAGTGAAGAGCGATAATATTTGTGTATTCAGTAGAATATATTACTGTTTACATACATCCATAATCAGCCTTGTACACCAAACTTAAAAGGCTGCTGAACTGCCATCACTTCCACCATCGTGGGTTGACACACTCCAGCCGGCCTTTCTTCTGTGTCTCCATGGTTACCACGCATAGTCGGCATGTTCTTGCCGAATAGTATCGATTCATTTCCTGTCAGATATTTGAAGTGAACAAAGGAAACTTCCTGGAATTGCTGTTCCATACTATACACATTTAAGGCAGTGTAGTAAGAATGATGTGATGTGGGCTGTAGCGTGGGTGTTCTGACAGGCTGAGGTGTTGTGGGCATTGACTGAAGAGGAAGGGAGGACCAGCTTCATCAGGTCATTCACATCACACACACACACACACACACACACACAGGAGCCAGACGGCTGAGGTGTTGTATTGTTTGACCCCTAAAGACTTGACCTGACCCAACCAAGTCCTTTATAAATTACACAGCCATCCTCAACAACAGATTTCATGATGCACGTGAACATGTTGTGTATTCACCGCCTCTCTACGTGAAAGAGTTTGTGGTGCCTGCTTTAATTTGCTGCTCTTATTCACGTCCCTAAACACTAGAGGGCAGCACTCCAGGCCCACATCAGCACCACTACCCCTCCTGAAAGTTCTGATAAACCCGTTTGGAACTTAAACCGTGTGCAAATCCAGACTGCTGTTTCCTGTGTGTCGCCTCGTTAGCAAGCCTACTGCACAAACAGACACACAAACCAAAGCTGCCTTTCCTCCGGTTTACTCCTCTGGTTTACTCCTCTGGTTTACTCCTCTGGTTTATTCCTCTGGTTTACCCCTCTGGTTTACTCCTCTGGTTTACTCCTCTGGTTTACTCCTCTGGTTTATTCCTCTGGTTTACCCCTCTGGTTTACTCCTCTGGTTTACTCCTCTGGTTTACTCCTCTGGTTTACTCTGGTTTACTCCTCTGGTTTACTCCTCTGGTTTACTCCTCTGGTTTACTCCTCTGGTTTATTCCTCTGGTTTATTCCTCTGGTTTACTCCACTGGTTTACTCCTCCGGTTTACTCCTCCGGTTTACTCCACTGGTTTACTCCTCCGGTTTACTCCTCCGGTTTATTCCTCTGGTTTATTCCTCTGGTTTACTCCTCTGGTTTACTCCTCTGGTTTATTCCTCTGGTTTACTCCTCTGGTTTACTCCTCTGGTTTATTCCTCTGGTTTACTCCACTGGTTTACTCCTCCGGTTTACTCCTCCGGTTTACTCCACTGGTTTACTCCTCCGGTTTACTCCTCCGGTTTATTCCTCTGGTTTATTCCTACGGTTTACTCCTCCGGTTTATTCCTCTGGTTTATTCCTCTGGTTTACTCCTCTGGTTTACTCCTCTGGTTTATTCCTCTGGTTTACTCCACTGGTTTACTCCTCCGGTTTACTCCTCCGGTTTACTCCTCCGGTTTACTCCTCTGCAGCAGACTCCACCCGTAGTCAGCAGCGTCTCAGACTGAGCGGTGAAGAGGTTTTAACAGGAGAGGCATCATGCCGTCGATGGCATCAGAAAACAGAGAGGGTTGCATCAGCCCCTTCAGACGAGCCTGATCGCATCACCGGCTCACAATCCCACTGAATACCCCACCGACTATCCCCTACACCTCCTCCTACACCTCCTCCATGCTTCACCCAAAGGACATCAGAGAGTTTTATCTGAAGATTTTCAAGGGAAGAATTTATCAGCAGTGTGGATTTATAATGAGTGGCTGTAAATAATGACTGATAAATACATAATAGGACACTTATAAGCTACAACACAACTCTTTACACACACACACACACACACAGAGCTTATACATGTTCATACTGTCTCTCATACTGTCTGCGGTCCTCTTCCTTTTGTCTTCTGACCTGAATCTCTAAACAGTAGTCCAAATGTAGGACCACACTTCACTTTATAAAACTCTCATTTCATGTTTACATGTTCTTCTAATACTATTATCAACAACTATTTATACATTATAAGACCATTGTTGATATTTTCAAGCCATCTGATAATGTTTCAGTGTGTTGTAAGAGATTATAAATGCCCCGTTAAACATGTATTAACCGTGATAGATACTCATTATTACCATGGTTTACCATGTTTTGTCAAACAATATCTATGAGAGATGGAGAACAATGATACATTCTGATTGTTTTCCTTCATGATCTGAACTGACAGATGTCCAGGACTCTTCATGATCACTGACAGAGTACTGAAACTAATCAATAACATCACTAACACAGTACTGAAATTAATCAATAACATCAACTGACGCAGTACTCGAACAAATCAATAGCATCACTGACACAGTACTGAAACTAATCAAAAACATCACTGACACAGTACTGAAACTAATCAATAACATCACTGACACAGTACTGAAATTAATCAATAACATCAACTGACGCAGTACTCGAACAAATCAATAGCATCACTGACAGAGTACTGAAACTAATCAATAACATCAACTGACGCAGTACTCGAACAAATCAATAGCATCACTGACACAGTACTGAAACTAATCAGTGTCATCACTAAAAGAGTACTGAAACTTATCAATAACATTACCGACAGCGTACTGAAACTAACCAATAACATCACAGAGTACTGAAGCTATCAATAACATCACTGAGAGTAATGAAACTAACCAATAACATCACAGAGTACTGAAGCTATCAATAACATCACTGAGAGTAATGAAACTAACCAATAACATCACAGAGTACTGAAGCTATCAATAACATCACTGACAGAGTACTGAAGCTATCAATAACATCACAGACAGAGTACTGAAACTAACCAATAACATCACAGAGTACTGAAACTAACCAATAACATCACAGACAGAGTACTGAAGCTATCAATAACATCACTGACAGAGTACTGAAGCTATCAATAACATCACAGACAGAGTACTGAAGCTATCAATAACATCACAGACAGAGTACTGAAACTAATCAATAACATCACAGACGGAGTACTGAAGCTATCAGTAACATCACAGACAGAGTACTGAAGCTATCAATAACATCACAGACAGAGTACTGAAACTAACCAATAACATCACAGACAGAGTACTGAAACTAACCAATAACATCACAGACAGAGTACTGAAGCTATCAATAACATCACTGACAGAGTACTGAAGCTATCAATAACATCACAGACAGAGTACTGAAGCTATCAATAACATCACAGACAGAGTACTGAAACTAATCAATAACATCACAGACAGAGTACTGAAGCTATCAATAACATCAAGTGGTAAAAATAAGAAATAGTCAGCGGCTTGTTTTCTCTCTGCTGTTTTAATGAACACAACTTTGTGTTGAGGGCTGGTACAAAAGCCTCATGTTTAGAGCAAGTCCTGCTGAGGGCCTGAAGAGATGTGACCTTGTACTTAATTCAAGTCTTCTAGACCTGAATGACCAACGACAGACCTTCACGTGACCTTGTTGTTGAGATTCTTTTACTTTTATTTGTATTTAACCAGGCCGGGCTGCTAAGAGCTTATTTCTGTTTACAGCCACGGCCCGAGGGACGTGACACAAGTCTGTCTAACACACACAGTCCAGTACCTCCACAACAGGCAGCGGGCTGCTGCTCCTCTGCAGCAGTTGTGTGTCAGAAGGTGAATTTTGAAATAAAAGATGATAATCTGTCTCCACCAGTCCACCGGTCCAGGTCTCAGCAGGTAAACTGGTTCAGTGAGCCAGCTTCACATGTTCATGGCTGTCCGATGATGTTCTCTCGCCACATGTGTCTAGCAAACTGTTTTAGTGGTGTTCTCATGTGGCTGAGGATCATCAGCAGAAGTTTCTGTGAAACGGGAGGTGGTGTCGCAGTCCTCCTCCAGGAGCCAGCAGCACCAACACAGACCAGAGCCTTTATGGACTGTAGGACTCTTAGTGTGTCAGCTTTAGTGAACCGGTCAATGTTTTCCAAAGCAGAGGCTCAGTGGTTATCTATCATTTACACTCCAACTTCACATGTGTGTGGGTTTTAGTGGTCCATGGGTTGGGTAAGAGGCACAACCATCAGGACTTTACTGGTTCAGCCCGTATCTGGACCTTTCTTTCAGTCTCCCCTGAATGTTTTTTTGTGGTTCCATCACTCTCATTCCTGCGTCCCAGCGGCTGAACACAGCGACCTCTCCTGGTCTCTATTCCTCAGACATTACACCAATGAAATGGCCTTGAAGTCATTCTCTACCTTAATCTTATGAGAACCACAAACACTAGCAGAGACGTTTGCTTCAGGCCCAACCATCTGCTGTACTCCAACACAGCTCATCTGTGGCGATGTGAGACGTCATAACTACCAGAGTCTGACTCCAACACCCGTCAGCTCCAATCCCAGGTCATTCAGTCTCCTACAGACGGTGAGATGTCAGCAGTCCTCTAAGCTTACTGCAAGCCACACTGTGTGATACGGGTCTAATAAACTTGGGTAGGACATCAAGTGTGATGTGTGCAGACTGTATGAGGATAACACTACTGAATCGCGGGCTACCACACAAGTGCCAGCAAAGATTGTGCGTGGCGTTGATCAGTGCGTCATTTCGTGCTGCGTTTCTGTTGGTTGCTTAGTAGACGTAGGTCGTAGCAGCAGTCGCATTGTGAGATGGTCGTCCTACATTTCTGACTGTCAGACTTGTGTCCCAGCTTATCTTCGGTCGCGAGACCATAATAACGGCCGTCTTTGAACCTGTCTCACAGAGCGACGTAGGACCACCGTTTTGGAGCCACGAGCAAAGATATCACCACGTTTAGTCATCTTTCATCTGAGACGGCCCAAGTCGATTATAATCCTCATTACCACCTTTTATATTCTGAATATCATGAAGAAGTCGCCTCACAGCAAGAAGGTCGGGGGTCGTCCCGGGTCGTCCTCTGTGTGACGTTAGCATGTTCTCCCCGTGTCTGTGTGGGTTTCCTCCCACAGTCCAAAGACATGTAGGTCAGCTGAATCGGCCATGCTAAATTGTCCCTAGGTGTGTGTGTGGTGGTGGTGGTGGTGGTGGGGGGGGGCTGCCTGTGATGGCCTGGCGGCCTGCCCAGGGTGTCTCCCCGCTTGCCGCCCAATGATTGCTGGGATAGGCTCCAGCATTCCGTGACCCGGGTTGGGATAAGCGGCTTGGATAATGGATGGATGGATGGATGGATGGATGGATGTGAAGAAGTCTTGCTGAACAGGGCTCTCATATGTTTTCTGGTATGTTGGTTCTTCTGTTCTCTCGACATGTCGGGAAGCAGGCATGAGGAGCAGATGACCGGCCGGCACCGCAGGTTCCCCGCAGAGAGCAGAAACACATTGTACCAGTTCCTCCTCCCTCTCCGCCAAGGTAAGTGAAGCCACTCTTATTATTGATGTGTGCACTTAAGCTGCAGCTATTTTTGGCCTCTGTGTGGAAAACGCCGTGTCTTGCCGGCGGCTAATTGAGACACAGAGTGTGGCGGCTGTCAGGTCTGCCCGCCGTCTGGATGGAGTTTGTGTGGGCGGCGGAGCGTGAAGGCAAAAGTGTAATGGCACCTTCACACTGTCCGCATGTGACAATGAATATGATTATTCACAACCCGTCAGATAAGATATGTCACAGTAGGTAATGATATATCAATATTAAACACGTGATATCGTAACATGATACAATATTAACCTTCTGAGTTTCTCTTTCCTGTGATTCCTCTATTTAGAATGTCAGACGACTGATGAATTATTGGTTTATTTAAGCACGCCCATCTTTTTTGTATTAGCCACTCTTCTTTTCCTTTGTTTTTTGAGTCTCCAGCTTTAAATGACTGGAAAACCTCTTTTCTGAAGAAGCGGATCAGAGAAGTTGAAGATGGCCTTCACTTTTCAGATTTCCGTCAGTTACCGTTCAGACAGGGGGTTTGTTGGGCATTCGGTAAGAGAAGGAGCCTCCATGTGGAGTTAGCAGGTGGAGATAGTGGAGTTGGACTTTGGAGGGATGATGAACTTGCTGTGATCAGTACCACTGAGAGATCATGGAGAAAACTATTACCTACCAGTCAGAACAAACAAAACCGTGGTTAAAACTTAGCCCTGCTGTTGTCTACGGGTCAGAATGACCCATAACAGTGTGTAACAGCAGAGAAAACCCTCTACATGATGTGTTTTCAATTGAAATGTGATGACTGCTCCTACAGTCAGCCAACATTAGAAACAGTGGAACATGGTTTGTGTTCATATTGCCATGAAAGCGGTACAACACTGGGGTATTAAGATTGTCTAAGGGTCATGTCTGACCCCAAGACAAAAACTACTTTCTGCCCATTTCCGCTACTTTCTTAGGCTATACAAGTGCTATCTCTTGCTATAAAGGTAATTTTTACACCTATGCAGTACATTAAGCAATAATATTGATAATAATAATAATAATATACTTTGAGTCACATAGATCCTGAAAGCTGTAATTTAGCAGTAGGAATTGGAGCAGTGCCAATTGGATGACTAATAACAGAATTATTTTCCATCCCATGCTCAGCTGCTGTGGAAGATAGCAGATAGATAGCAGAATTGTGGCGCTATACTTCTTACAGCCCACTTTGGGCTGTATGGTTAACATGTAAAAGTGCAACATGGTCAGCATGTAAAAGTGCAACATGGTCAACATGTAAAAGTGCAACATGGTCAGCATGTAAAAGTGCAACATGGTCAACATGTAAAAGTGCAACATGGTCAACATGTAAAAGTGCAACATGGTCAACATGTAAAAGTGCGACATGGTCAACATGTAAAAGTGCTACATGGTCAACATGTAAAAGTGCTACATGGTCAACATGTAAAAGTGCGACATGGTCAACATGTAAAAGTGCAACATGGTCAACATGTAAAAGTGCAACATGGTCAACATGTAAAAGTGCGACATGGTCAACATGTAAAAGTGCTACATGGTCAACATGTAAAAGTGCGACATGGTCAACATGTAAAAGTGCTACATGGTCAACATGTAAAAGGGCTACATGGTCAACATGTAAAAGTGCTACATGGTCAACATGTAAAAGTGCGACATGGTCAACATGTAAAAGTGCTACATGGTCAACATGTAAAAGTGCTACATGGTCAACATGTAAAAGTGCGACATGGTCAACATGTAAAAGTGCTACATGGTCAACATGTAAAAGTGCGACATGGTCAACATGTAAAAGTGCAACATGGTCAACATGTAAAAGTGCAACATGGTCAACATGTAAAAGTGCAACATGGTCAACATGTAAAAGTGCAACATGGTCAACATGTAAAAGTGCAACGTGGTCAACATGTAAAAGTGCAACATGGTCAACATGTTAAAGTGCAACATGGTCAACATGTAAACATGAATGGCATTACAGACACCATCGAACTGTGGTCTTGATGCTGTGCCTTTTCTTTTTTTTACCTTTGGCTTCCTCATTAGTTTGCTTGTAGTTGGCATTTAAAGAAGTGAGCTACACCTGGAGTCTCTTTTTAACAGCCAGTACAGTTGCGCATGCACACAAGACATATGCACAGTTATTAAAGGAGTGGTGGGTCAGGTCATGTCTCTTAAATCAGTTTACTTGTTGCATGCAGCTGTCCAGCTGTTGCCCTCACTTGAAGTTGGTTTCAGTAAGTGGCACCTACTGTGCTAAGTGTTGGTGAACAGCTCTTCAGCTGCTCTTTTGACAGTAAGTGTTGGTGAACAGCTCTTCAGCTTGTCTTTTGACAGTAAATGTTGGTGAACAGCTCTTCAGCTGCTCTTTTGACAGTAAGTGTTGGTCAACAGCTCTCCAGCTTGTCTTTTGACAGTAAATGTTGGTGAACAGCTCTTCAGCTGCTCTTTTGACAGTAAGTGTTGGTGAACAGCTCTTCAGCTGCTCTTTTGACAGTAAGTGTTGGTGAACAGCTCTTCAGCTTGTCTTTTGACAGTAAGTGTTGGTGAACAGCTCTTCAGCTGCTCTTTTGACAGTAAGTGTTGGTGAACAGCTCTTCAGCTTGTCTTTTGACAGTAAATGTTGGTGAACAGCTCTTCAGCTTGTCTTTTGACAGTAAGTGTTGGTGAACAGCTCTTCAGCTTGTCTTTTGACAGTAAATGTTGGTGAACAGCTCTTCAGCTTGTCTTTTGACAGTAAGTGTTGGTGAACAGCTCTTCAGCTTGTCTTTTGACAGTAAATGTTGGTGAACAGCTCTTCAGCTTGTCTTTTGACAGTAAGTGTTGGTGAACAGCTCTTCAGCTTGTCTTTTGACAGTAAATGTTGGTGAACAGCTCTTCAGCTGCTCTTTTGACAGTAAGTGTTGGTGAACAGCTCTTCAGCTTGTCTTTTGACAGTAAATGTTGGTGAACAGCTCTTCAGCTGCTCTTTTGACAGTAAGTGTTGGTGAACAGCTCTTCAGCTTGTCTTTTGACAGTAAGTGTTGGTGAACAGCTCTTCAGCTTGTCTTTTGACAGTAAATGTTGGTGAACAGCTCTTCAGCCGCTCTTTTGACAGTAAGTGTTGGTGAACAGCTCTTCAGCTTGTCTTTTGACAGTAAATGTTGGTGAACAGCTCTTCAGCTGCTCTTTTGACAGTAAGTGTTGGTGAACAGCTCTTCAGCTTGTCTTTTGACAGTAAGTGTTGGTGAACAGCTCTTCAGCTGCTCTTTTGACAGTAAGTGTTGGTGAACAGCTCTCCAGCTTGTCTTTTGACAGTAAATGTTGGTGAACAGCTCTTCAGCTGCTCTTTTGACAGTAAGTGTTGGTGAACAGCTCTTCAGCTGCTCTTTTGACAGTAAGTGTTGGTGAACAGCTCTTCAGCTTGTCTTTTGACAGTAAATGTTGGTGAACAGCTCTTCAGCTGCTCTTTTGACAGTAAGTGTTGGTGAACAGCTCTTCAGCTTGTCTTTTGACACTAAGTGTTGGTGAACAGCTCTTCAGCTGCTCTTTTGACAGTAAGTGTTGGTGAACAGCTCTCCAGCTTGTCTTTTGACAGTAAAAGTTGGTGAACAGCTCTTCAGCTTGTCTTTTGACAGTAAGTGTTGGTGAACAGCTCTTCAGCTGCTCTTTTGACAGTAAGTGTTGGTGAACAGCTCTCCAGCTTGTCTTTTGACAGTAAATGTTGGTGAACAGCTCTTCAGCTTGTCTTTTGACAGTAAGTGTTGGTGAACAGCTCTTCAGCTGCTCTTTTGACAGTAAGTGTTGGTGAACAGCTCTTCAGCTTGTCTTTTGACAGTAAATGTTGGTGAACAGCTCTTCAGCTGCTCTTTTGACAGTAAGTGTTGGTGAACAGCTCTTCAGCTTGTCTTTTGACAGTAAGTGTTGGTGAACAGCTCTTCAGCTGCTCTTTTGACAGTAAGTGTTGGTGAACAGCTCTTCAGCTTGTCTTTTGACAGTAAATGTTGGTGAACAGCTCTTCAGCTTGTCTTTTGACAGTAAGTGTTGGTGAACAGCTCTTCAGCTGCTCTTTTGACAGTAAGTGTTGGTGAACAGCTCTCCAGCTTGTCTTTTGACAGTAAGTGTTGGTGAACAGCTCTTCAGCTGCTCTTTTGACAGTAAGTGTTGGTGAACAGCTCTCCAGCTTGTCTTTTGACAATGAGTGTTGGTGAACAGCTCTTCAGCTTGTCTTTTGACAGTAAGTGTTGGTGAACAGCTCTCCGGCTTGTCTTTTGACAGTAAGTGTTGGTGAACAGCTCTCCGGCTTGTCTTTTGACAGTAAGTGTTGGTGAACAGCTCTCCGGCTTGTCTTTTGACAGTAAGTGTTGGTGAACAGCTCTTCAGCTGCTCTTTTGACAGTAAGTGTTGGTGAACAGCTCTCCAGCTTGTCTTTTGACAGTGCATGTATATTGAATGTTGAGTAGGTCGTGAAAAACTCTGACTCAGTCCCTGCTGAATCGAAATGCTGTCAGGCTTTGGGTAAAACTGAAAACTCTCGGCTTTTACAGATGGGAATACACAGACCCTGATATCAGGAGTGGCTGACTAATGCGGTCATGGGGACATATTTTTATGAGACATTTGAATTTGGAGTGGTTTGAATGAAATTACATTTTCTTTGTTCTGCTCTTGTCTGAATCGGCCATACTAAATTGTCTCTAGGTATGTGTGTATGTGTGTGTGTGTGTGGGTGTGGGTGTGGGTGTGGGTGTGGGTGGGCCCTGTGATGGTCTGGTGGCCTGTCCAGGGAGTCTCCCTGCCTGCCACCAAATGACTGCTGAGATAGGCTTTAGCATCCCCGCAACCCTGAGAGCAGGATAAGTGGTTTGGATAGTGGATGGATAATAATAACAATAATAATAATAAACAGGTGTGTTGTAATAAAACGAGTGGTGTCCACTGATTAATTGCAGTCTTTCTGCACTGTGAAGAGGGAAAACCCAGATAGTCACACAGTTTGTGATGAATGATAACTTGTTTCTTCATGCAAAATAGATTTGTGGTTTAAAATTAAATTAAGTTGCTTTAATTTAGAGGTTTAATGAAGGCAGCTCATTAATGACCCTTAATACAAGGGCAGTATACACAATGTATGAACACATTTATTAAATGCTAACGCTAATGCTATTAAAAACATTCATTTTGTTTTTTTCTGTAACAAGTAATTCACCGTGGCTTTTTCGTCGTGCACTGAAACTTCAGAGAGCAGGAGAATTAATGTGTTCCTGTATACATTTTTATTTTTTGGTTTTTGTGTGTAATTATATTTTCATTTTACTATGTGTTTTTTTTCTGTTTGGCCAGAATCATATTGAGAGTTTTGAGTTATTTCAGCTGCTGCTTCCCCTTACATTTAGAAACTGAAGTCTTCATTAATTTTCATGTCTCAGCCAACACGAGCCATCTTCACACTAAGCTAATTAAACTAAGTACATCTGATGGTTAACTGTAGGAAAAGATCACCAGGTGTCTCTGATCGATCACAGCATGATCTCATAGACAAAAGTGAAGTGATTTCAGTGACTTCTGACAGTATTGATCTGACCGGCTGAATGAATGATTTGAGCTCGATCACTAAAACTGGCTTGGAAAATAGAAAGCCCGCTCTTCCCCATCACCGGTCTCTTTGCATGTCAGCCGGATGTCGATCTGGTTTAATGATTGCAGGTCAGAGATATTACATGGCGGGAACAGCAAGTCAAGGGGGTGTTAAAATGATCTTGGGGTGCAGAAAATGGACATCTCTGTATAGTGAAAAAACAACAAGTGCAGATTCTCTGCAGAATCCAGCTTCTGGCTTCCACCTTCGTGAGATTCGGCTTCGTGAGATCGATAACTGCTGTTTATTCTTTTACCCTAACCTCTTCATTTGTTCTGCTGATTCAGCTGTTTTCTGTGCTTAGTTCACTCATCACTGGATTCTCTAGTTTTCTTTCTCATACGTCTCTTGTGTTTAGTAGGCAGCCTCTCATTCCTAGCTTGTTACTAGCTTTGCTGTTAGCCTAGCGTAGCAGGTAGCTCTATTCCATTCGCAGTCAAAGCAGCCTCGTTAAAACGATGGTGTGTGGCGACTGCTCCGTAGTTACAGACAGGTTGTCTCTACTAGAGAGACGTGTCCGTGAGTTAGAGCAGCTGCTTTCGGCTAGGATTATGTCGGACGTGACGAGCACTCCAGATGGCCTTAGCCCCGGAACTGACAGCACACCTGCTATTGTTTCTCCTCACTACATGTTGTCTTTATTTGCCTTATGTGTTCTGTGGAGTGTTTGTGTGCTTAAATGTTGCCGTTGCTACACAACAGTTGCCCCACCCATCCATCCATCCATCCATCCACTATCCAAATCGCTTATCCTACTCTCAGGCTCGCGGGGATGCTGGAGCCTATCCCAGCAGTCATTGGGCGGCAGGTGAGGAGACACCCTGGACAGGCCGCCAGGCCATCACACAGGGTCCACACACACACACACACACACACACACACACACACACACTACCCTAGAAAAAAGAAAGGAAAAGTTTCACAGTACAGAATCACGGGGCTTGTGATGACTGGAATAAGTTCAGGGTCATTGGAGTCCCAGCTAAAACAAAGGTAAGGTTCCCCTTATCTTCTCTGTCCTAGAAGAGCGTAGGCATGTACATGGCCGTCACTGACCGATATTTCACACAAAGTACCTAGTCATGCATTTCCCAGCATAGTCCTGTAAAACGCATTACACCAGAGGGGGTAGGGTGCAGGTGGTTGGGATACACCTGCACCTGAAGTGCTCACGGGCAGTTCAGACACCCCACTCCCTGCCATCATCACATGATTAGGACACAGCTGAAATACAAGTAGCAGCCAGGCTGTCCACCCTGATAGTGCAACACATGCCAGGGTCATGGAGGCTGCATGACTGGTTAGAGAAGATGGACAGACTTTCTCCAGTCTCTCTCCACTATGGACACAACACTTAGCAGTCCATACCATGACTACAGACAACACCAAGAAACAAAAAGTCAATTCCAAAACCTGAGCCCCGCTTTGCTTTTTGTCCATGGCTTTTAGCATAAATATTTCCAGCCAAACAAAATGTCATGAATACACAGGATTATTTTTTTCAAGTTGTGGACTAGCTTTGTGTTGCAGCCCACATTTCAGTCAGAGATTTGATAAGAATTTTAGAGATGTATCTGTGTGTTAGCCAACCCCTGAGATGTGTTAGCATGTGTGATCATACGTGTGAACTGTTGTTAGCTAGCTGAGTTACTGAGCATGCACATATTTAATTCAGTGGCAGGCCTTAAGGGCAGGGGATGGGCCTCCATGTTGAAGACATACTGGTCCAGGCTGATCAGGTTGGGATCGTCGGAGAAGAGCAGAAACAAGAGTCTCTCACAGAAAGAAGCTCTCCGTTTTGTCCCTGGGACTGGGGTAGTCTGGGTCACACACATTGTTTATAGAGGTGTAGACAGTTGCCCCTCTGGGGACAAATAAAACCCACTTGACTCAAAGCGACGCACATCTGGGTGTTAATATAATACAAGCAAGGATCTAGTCAGGAGGCGGCAACGCAAGTAAGAGAAAAAAACTAGGTTCAAGTCCAATAGGACGTAGGTGCCAACAGGCAGTGCACAAAGGCAATGCATAGGGTGCAAAGAAGCTTCTTTTTTTTCTTCTTTTTTGTTAATACCATCAGGTGTGGAGGTGTCGGATAAAGAGCTGGGTTTTTAGCTTCTCCTTAAAGATGGAGAGGGACTCAGTGGATCAAATGATGCTTGGTACTCGTTCCACCACCAGGGAACTACAGAAGAGAAGAGTCTGGCTAGTGACTTAGGGCCCCGTTGTGGTGGAAGTGACAGGCACCTTTCATTGGCAGAGTGTAGTGAGCGGGACTAAGTATAGACCTGAATGAGGGAGTCCAGGTAGGCGGGAGCCGTTTTAGTTGCTGTTTTGTAAGGGAGCGTTAAGGTTTTGAATTTGATGTTTGATGTAAATTTGATTTGTTAGCACTAGCTCAGCCTCACTGGTAGATGTGACGGAGTTTGTCTCTGTTTGCCGGCATTGGAAGGCTCACCACCGGTCATGTAGCCTTGTCTGCAGTCAACTCTCCTGACAGTGAACTGGTTTTCGCCCTTCACCAGCCCTGTAGTAGTAGTCCTACTGGCCAATGTGCTTGTCCCACTTCTGTCGACAGAATAAAGCAACGCACACTAGTGATAGAAGACTCCATTACCTGCAATATCAGACTTGCTTTCCCAGCCTTGGTTCACTGTTTACCCGGGGCCAGAGTCTCCGACATAGAGGATAATCTTAGGGTGCTGGCATCACGGAGGGAGAGTCAGGGAACCTACGCACACAGCACCACTACGTTCAGCAACATTGCTATTCATGTCGGCACCAATAATGCAAGGATGAATTAATCAGAGATCAAAAAAGCCAGCCTAGTCAGAACGCTTGACTTTGGAAGAAAGATGTGTCAGCATCAATTAATTATCTCTGGTCCCTTACCTGTGAAGGGTAATGATCAGATGTACAGTAGGCTCACCTCAATGAACTGCTGGCTGGCTCGTTACTGTAATGAACAGAGCTTTGGTTTTGTTGACAAATGGCCTTCTTGCTGGGACCGCCCTTACCTGCTGAAAGCAGACAGCATTCACCCTACTGGAGAATGTCTAACAATATAGTTAGCTGTCTACATTTGGTCTGACACTAGGGACTTATCATTCAGCAGATCACAGGTGATTCGAAAGCCTGCTAGGTTTAAACGTAGTGTGAATGTGGACTCAACTTGTTGAGTTAATATGTTTAGTCAGGGAATTTCTCAGAGTGTCACTTATCAGACTGACAGCTTGGTCTATAACATTGAAACCATCTCTCTTCCCTGTTGTATTGCTCCCAATCTGTCACCTCCTAAATGTGTGAATTACAAAATTCTAATGATTACTCCTACCACTGTTGGTGGTGAAATGTGCAATGAACCATCTAATAATATACATAAACAAACATTTACTACTACTACTACTACTTTTGGCTGCTCCCATTAGGGGTCACCACTGCGGCTCATCAATTTCCATCTCTTCCTGTCCTCTGCATCTTCCTCTGTCATGCCAGCCACCTGCATGTCCTCCCTCACCACATCCATAAACCTCCTTTGTTCTTCCTCTTTCCTGGCAGCTCCATATTCAATATCCTTCCCCCAATATACCCAGCATCTGTCCTCCACACATGTCCAAACCATCTCAGTCTTGCCTCTTTTGCTTTGTGTCCAAACAAAATATGGCATACCTCAGGGCTCAGTTCTCGGGCCTCGACTTTTCTCTCTTTATATTTCACCTCTTGGCCAAATTATACACAGTTATGACATAAATTTCCATTGCCATGTGGGGAATACTCAGCTGCACATGCTGATGATGTTACTCAAATGATTAATTTAGTGGCCTACTTGGCTGCTGTGAAAAATTGGATGTCACTAAATTTTCTGCTTTTAAAAGTGTGGCAGCCAAAAATCTTGGTGTTACGTTTGATCCCAGCCTTTAACTTGATAAGCACATTAAATAAATCACCAATACAGCCTTTTTTCACTTATGTAACATAGCTAAAATTTGGCCTTTCCTGTCTGTGTCTGACGCAGGGCCTCTAATACATGCATTTGTTTTTATGCATGTTCAACAATCCAGATTTTTAAAAAATCGCAGAAAGTTTAATTAGTTCATCTGGACACATGTATTGAGAGAGAAGTGTTTCATCACTCATCTTGTTGACGTCTTCAGTCACAACTGACTGTACTCTGCAGCGACTGGCATGGCTCGGAAGAATAGGTAATTGGCCAAGTACAACTGGGGAGAAAAAAAAGGGGGGGGCAAAAAAAAACCCAAACAATACTGTAGAATAACAGAATCCTTGCACCACTATGCTGTCCATCTCATTCAACAACGGAGAAATGAGAAATGTCTGGATGACTCCTTCCCGAGTCATGCCCCCCTCCACGCCGAAACTCACGAGTATTCGCTGTTGATTACTACAGAAGCTCCAGAGCCCAATAAATGGTCATCGGGACAGCCCTAGTGTCCAGATGAACTGATTCAGCTGTCTGGGATCTGGAAACTGCAGTGTGAAAACAAACTGTTGTGACCAGCAGATGATGCCAAGTCCACCAGAAGCGAAGACGTCAAAGATAAACACTTTAGAATGAAAGAAGTCATTGTGTGTGAATCTATAATTACTTTTTAGGTTTGGTCTCTAGTCAAGCTGCCACCTCTTAGACCTTCTGGAGGACAGAGAGATGACTGAACTATGAAGCCCTGTGTTATTCCACAAACACGTCCACATGCTTTAGTTTTCATTGGCCTCTCTCGCTCTCCTGCGTGAGCAGCCAAAAACATCCATCCATTATCCGAACCGCTTATCCTGCTCTCAGGGTCGCAGGATGCTGGAGCCTATCCCAGCAGCCACTGGGCGGCAGGCGGGGAGACACCCTGGACAGGCCGCCAGGCCAACACACACACACACACAACCACACACACACACACCTAGGGACAATTTAGTACAGCTGAGTCACCTGACCTACCCCGGGGCTCGAGCCCAGAGCTGTTTTGCTGTGAGGCAACCGCGCTAACCACTGCACCACCATGCTGCCATAGCCAAATACAGTAATTATAGAAACCGACCAGGAGCACTGATTTCAGTGTTTGGCGTTAACATTGATCAGGTGAACCGCCTTGGCAGGGGTGTAATGTGAATTAGGACTTTCGCCTCCATTTCACATGTCCTGCCTCTTGTTTCTTCTTACCAGCAGGTCCTGTCAATCCACCACACGTGCTTGCTTATTAAACATGCAGCTGGAACGCTCACAAGGTCTTCAAATGAGTCCCGTGCTGCTCCCAGGCTAAATACATGCGGCCTCATTTCAGCGATATGGGATGAAGGTGTGTTGGCAAACTGCCGGCTAATGGCTCTGCTGCTCATCCCTCCTTCTGCCTGAACTCACACTCCTTCACTTCCCGGTGATGTGTGGACGCAAGCACATCTCCTCCAGATGATGGGTGGGCATGATGTTTGCAGAGAGTGGCAGCTGCAGGGCAACATGACTCTACCCTCCATTCATAAAGTAGGGTATAGTCAAATATTATTGTATCTATATAATATATTAGTTTCTGCTATATAGATCGTCCTCCTTTCCACATTAACCTACGTCTGTGAGCTTTGAGTGGGGGAATATATATATATATATGTGTGTGTGTGTGTGTGTGTGTGAGTGTGAGTGTGTTCCAGCAGATGCAATCTAACCTTCTATCTTGTAGGGCTGTGTATTGGCGAGAATGTGGTGATAATATAGTATCACGATACAGGACCATGATCCAATATATCGTGATATATTGTGATACTGTGAGAAAGGTGATATATTGTGATACTGTAAGAAAGGTGATATATTGTGATACTGTGAGAAAGGTGATATATTGTGATACTGTGAGAAAGGTGATATATTGTGATACTGTGAGAAAGGTGATATATTGTGATACTGTGAGAAAGGTGATATATTGTGATACTGTGAGAAAGGTGATATATTGTGATACTGTGAGAAAGGTGATATATTGTGATACTGTAAGAAAGGTGATATATTGTGATACTGTGAGAAAGGTGATATATTGCGATACTGTGAGAAAGGTGATATGTTGTGGTTTCATAGGCCTGTGTTCTTTGTGCTTATGCTACTTCCTGTCTCAGTTTGCGTTGTTGGGTTGGAGTGGAAGAGTCAGATGGCTGAAGATAGATTACAACACTGTTATCTAGCGGCCGTGGGGTTACACACAACACAGCATGTTTGTCACGAACCTTTACAAGTAAACAATTAAAAATCAATATAGTGGTTTGAGAATCGATACAGTATCACAAAAGATATCGCGACACTCGAGTGTATCGATGTTTTCTTACACCCCTACTAACTTGAATGTAAACACACATGCCAGTCAAAAGCTTTGGGAGCAGAGCTCCAGCCTTGGTCTTGTTTGGTTTGATAATGTGGTTTAAAGCGACATTGTGTAATTTTTCTACTAATTTAGTGAAGGACACATGAGCGTTTTTTCGTGCACAAGAAATGAAGCTTGCTACAAGGCATGATACAGTTAAACACGGGATTTTAGATGTTCTTTTCTTCAGCAATGGACCAAACATATTTTGCTGCAACATACCACCAGTGAACCATTGCTAAAATCCCACATTCATTTTATCGGCAGTGTAGCGAGTGTCACTTCCTGTGTGCAAATAAAGGCTCACATCTCATGTGACAGTACTGCCCTGGCTTGTTGGGCCAGACCATTTGAGCCAATGGAAGTTGAATTAAGTGCCAGAGGCCTCCAATTTGTTGTGTACACACTCCAGATCTTAACAACCCAATAATGAAATGTGGCTGTAGTGCTGTTGCTATGGAGGATGGCATTCATTCACGTAAAGCACAGAGTCAGGAAACACAGAGACCATGTCATCCATTCATCCATCCATTATCCAAGCTGCTTATCCCAATCAGGCTCACGGGGATGCTGGAGCCTATCCCGGCAGTCATTGGGTGGCAGGCGGGGAGACAACCTGGATTGACAGACCGCCAGACCATCACAGGGCCGACACATTCACATGTAGGGACAATTTAGTACGGCCGAGTCACCTGACCTACATGTCTTTGGACTGTGGGAGGAAACCGGAGCACCCGGAGGAAACCCACGCAGACACGGGGAGAACATGCAGATACCACACAGAGGACGACCCCCCCCCCCAAGGATGGACTACCCTGAGGCTCGAACCCAGGACAGCGGCCCAATGAGTCTGGGACTATCTAAAGTCAAAGCATTGGATATGAAGGCAGGGAGCACCAGGATTCACGACTGGCTCCTATTGGCAGTATTCCTATAAACATTCCGTTCAAAATTAACCGTTTAACAGCCCCGACTAGCATTGATACACAGATGTTAGCTAATATGGTGGTCCTGAAATGATGTCCATGGGACCCTCAATCTTCCTAGTATTCTATTATATCAGGGACTAATGAAGCTCACCTGTTGTCCCGGGTCTGAGACTGCTGGAAAACCGGCGATACAGAGGGTCCCGAGGAGAGAAGCTGAGACCCACTGAGCTCCCGTCTAAAGACGAGGAAAGGTTGAAGTCTAGAATGAGAAGGGAATCTTGATTGCAAGCCGGGTTATGTTGTCTGACTCTTCTTCAGGTTATGTTATCTGACTCTTATCCAAAGGAGTTGAATCAAGTGCAACTGGACTTGGTATATATCCAGTTGCACTTGATTCAACTCCTTTGGATAACCATGACCTGGATGAATGAGAACATTCACAGACTTATCTGACTCTTCTTCAGGTCTGACTCTTCTTCAGGTTATGTTGTCTGACTCGTCTTCAGGTTATGTTGTCTGACTCTTCTTCAGGTTATGTTATCTGACTCTTCTTCAGGTTATGTTATCTGACTCTTCTTCAGGTTATGTTGTCTGACTCTTCTTCACGTTATGTTGTCTGACTCGTCTTCAGGTTAGCCAGGATCATGAAACAGGAATCCTGGATCTACAGTTTTTCATATCCTGCAGTTGTTTTTCGGTGTATTGTTGCGGTCCATTCTCAGGTGTTGCTACACACCGCCTTCCGTTTTTGCAGAGTTTTATGTTGAACTCTGAGGATTTGGTGTCAGAAGTATTGTGTGGTAGTATAACAGCTCCTGCTGTCTGCAAATAAACAAAGCAGCCATGTCTTTCTGTGCTTTGCTTGTTTATTCTTGAAATCAATCTGCCGAATAGCTGGAGAGAAAGAAAAAAGCCCCTCTGGAAGTCAAGTCCCTCCACAATGGCCGAGTCAGCCTTGCTCTGATCTGTCAGTCAAACTGACGGACAGTGCTTATCTCCCGAGAGAAAAACGGACCGGCCGCCTCCCTCCATCTGTTGATCCACACAAATAGAGTCCCAGAGAATCGCCATAGTTCATCAGTTGCACATCACAGATAAGGATGCTGAGACGGGAGTCAGTCCTGCTCTCAGGGGAGCGTCCTGTGCAGTCCACTGAGCTCACATCCCACAGTATCTGTGTACTACTTGTCTGGGATATGGTTCCCATTTGATTTATATTTCACTTCACTCACTTTGAGAGCTGGTTCAGAGGAGAAAAAAAGGCTTTTATAACTTCACTAAAATGGATGAAATCCTAGAGAAACCTTCAGAATCCTTCAGTCTGTGAAACGTTTTAGATACCCTGTCCATAAAACTAATGAAACGACATGCACGTTAGGTTTACCACTCCTGTCTGTGCCCCTGAGCAAGGCAATGAGAAAAGAGCTGGAGTTGGTCCCCGGGTGCTGCACGCTGGCTGCCCACTGCTGCTAGCTACACAGCTAGGATGGGTTACATGCAGAGTGTAATTTCCCTTCGGGGATCATTAAAGTATATCAAAATCAAAATCCTGAAAAGGGTCTTAAGTAAACTAGCGAAGTCAGCCTACATTTCACCGGCTCAGTTCCCTTTGCTGTGTGAGTCTGGAATAAATAAAGTCTGGATGTAGTCTGGAAAGAATCCATTAAGAACCAGTTGAGCCTGGTGGCAAGACACCGTCCCAGTCAGAGACCTATGTGGAGAAGTTTAGATGATGAAGGCAGTTGAGCCTGGCGGCAGGACACCGTCCCAGTCAGATACCTATGTGGAGAAGTTTAGATGATGAAGGCAGTTGAGGCTGGCGGCAGGACACCGTCCCAGTCAGAGACCTATGTGGAGAAGTTTAGATGATGAAGGCAGTTGAGCCTGGCGGCAGGACACCGTCCCAGTCAGAGACCTATGTGGAGAAGTTTAGATGATGAAGGCAGTTGAGCCTGGCGGCAGGACACCGCCCCAGTCAGAGACCTATTTGGAGACGTTTAGATGATGAAGGCAGTTGAGGCTGGCGGCAGGACACCGTCCCAGTCAGAGACCTATGTGGAGAAGTTTAGATGATGAAGGCAGTTGAGGCTGGCGGCAGGACACCGTCCCAGTCAGAGACCTATTTGGAGACGTTTAGATGATGAAGGCAGTTGAGGCTGGCGGCAGGACACCGTCCCAGTCAGAGACCTGTGTGGAGAAGTTTAGATGATGAAGGCAGTTGAGGCTGGCGGCAGGACACCGTCCCAGTCAGAGACCTGTGTGGAGAAGTTTAGATGATGAAGGCAGTTGAGGCTGGTGGCAAGACACCGTCCCAGTCAGAGACCTATGTGGAGAAGTTTAGATGATGAAGGCAGTTGAGCTTGGTGGCAAGACACCGTCCCAGTCAGAGACCTATGTGGAGAAGTTTAGATGATGAAGGCAGTTGAGGCTGGCGGCAGGACACCGTCCCAGTCAGAGACCTATTTGGAGACGTTTAGATGATGAAGGCAGTTGAGGCTGGCGGCAGGAAACCGTCCCAGTCAGAGACCTATGTGGAGAAGTTTAGATGATGAAGGCAGTTGAGGCTGGCGGCAGGACACCGTCCCAGTCAGAGACCTGTGTGGAGAAGTTTAGATGATGAAGGCAGTTGAGGCTGGCGGCAAGACACCGTCCCAGTCAGAGACCTATGTGGAGAAGTTTAGATGATGAAGGCAGTTGAGCTTGGTGGCAAGACACCGTCCCAGTCAGAGACCTATGTGGAGAAGTTTAGATGATGAAGGCAGTTGAGCCTGGTGGCAGGACACCGTCCCAGTCAGAGACCTATGTGGAGAAGTTTAGATGATGAAGGCAGTTGAGCTTGGTGGCAAGACACCGTCCCAGTCAGAGACCTATGTGGAGAAGTTTAGATGATGAAGGCAGTTGAGGCTGGTGGCAGGACACCGTCCCAGTCAGAGACCTATGTGGAGAAGTTTAGATGATGAAGGCAGTTGAGGCTGGCGGCAGGACACCGTCCCAGTCAGAGACCTATGTGGAGAAGTTTAGATGATGAAGGCAGTTGAGCTTGGTGGCAAGACACCGTCCCAGTCAGAGACCTATGTGGAGAAGTTTAGATGATGAAGGCAGTTGAGGCTGGTGGCAGGACACCGTCCCAGTCAGAGACCTATGTGGAGAAGTTTAGATGATGAAGGCAGTTGAGGCTGGCGGCAGGACACCGTCCCAGTCAGAGACCTATGTGGAGAAGTTTAGATGATGAAGGCAGTTGAGGCTGGCGGCAGGACACCGTCCCAGTCAGAGACCTATGTGGAGAAGTTTAGATGATGAAGGCAGTTGAGGCTGGTGGCAGGACACCGTCCCAGTCAGAGACCTATGTGGCGAAGTTTAGATGATGAAGGCAGTTGAGGCTGGTGGCAGGACACCGTCCCAGTCAGAGACCTATGTGGAGAAGTTTAGATGATGAAGGCAGTTGAGCCTGGTGGCAGGACACCGTCCCAGTCAGAGACCTATGTGGAGAAGTTTAGATGATGAAGGCAGTTGAGGCTGGTGGCAGGACACCGTCCCAGTCAGAGACCTATGTGGAGAAGTTTAGATGATGAAGGCAGTTGAGCCTGGTGGCAGGACACCGTCCCAGTCAGAGACCTATGTGGAGAAGTTTAGATGATGAAGGCAGTTGAGCTTGGTGGCAAGACACCGTCCCAGTCAGAGACCTATGTGGAGAAGTTTAGATGATGAAGGCAGTTGAGGCTGGCGGCAGGACACCGTCCCAGTCAGAGACCTATGTGGAGAAGTTTAGATGATGAAGGCAGTTGAGGCTGGCGGCAGGACACCGTCCCAGTCAGAGACCTATGTGGAGAAGTTTAGATGATGAAGGCAGTTGAGGCTGGCGGCAGGACACCGTCCCAGTCAGAGACCTATGTGGAGAAGTTTAGATGATGAAGGCAGTTGAGGCTGGTGGCAAGACACCGTCCCAGTCAGAGACCTATGTGGAGAAGTTTAGATGATGAAGGCAGTTGAGCCTGGTGGCAGGACACCGTCCCAGTCAGAGACCTATGTGGAGAAGTTTAGATGATGAAGGCAGTTGAGCTTGGTGGCAAGACACCGTCCCAGTCAGAGACCTATGTGGAGAAGTTTAGATGATGAAGGCAGTTGAGGCTGGTGGCAGGACACCGTCCCAGTCAGAGACCTATGTGGAGAAGTTTAGATGATGAAGGCAGTTGAGGCTGGCGGCAGGACACCGTCCCAGTCAGAGACCTATGTGGAGAAGTTTAGATGATGAAGGCAGTTGAGGCTGGCGGCAGGACACCGTCCCAGTCAGAGACCTATGTGGAAAAGTTTAGATGATGAAGGCAGTTGAGCTTGGTGGCAAGACACCGTCCCAGTCAGAGACCTATGTGGAGAAGTTTAGATGATGAAGGCAGTTGAGGCTGGCGGCAGGACACCGTCCCAGTCAGAGACCTATGTGGAGAAGTTTAGATGATGAAGGCAGCAAACAGCAGCACGTTGTGGAAATGATAATAGTGCTGTGGGAGGAGAGGCTGGTGTCCATGCTGCTAGAGAATGAGTCTCATCAGAACCAAGAGTCAGAAACCATGTCAAGACATGTCTACATGGACTGACCTGCTAGCGGTAGCGGTGTTTGCTAGCAGGCCGGTGTTTGGAAACGGGGCAGTCTGGTTGTGTGTCATGTGGTTTGTTGTTCTGACGGATTCAAGTCTGACACAATAACATGCAAAGTATTTCTGGTCCCCACCCACTAATGACGCCCCAACATAAACCAGTGTCTATCAAGTAGGAGTCGACGATATGTTTTTTCAGGGGTGATACCGATATCGATTATCGGTGAGTTATGGTGGCCGATAACCGATATTTGGGGCCGACATTCAGGAACCATATCGGGCTGTAGGAGACATGTGTGGGTTGTGTCTAACGTCATCTTAGAGATCCAAATGATAATCATTATTTAATTTTTTGGGGGGTTTTCCCCCTTTTTCTCCCCAGTTGTACCTGGCCAACCACCCCGCTCTCTGAGCCGTCCCAGTTGCTGCTCCACCCCCGCTGCTGATCCTGGGAGGGCTGCAGACTACCACATGCCTCCTCCCATACGTGTGGAGTCACCAGCCGCTTCTTTCCACCTGACAGTGAGGAGTTTCACCAGGGGGACGTAGCACGTGGGAGGATCACGCTATTCCCCCCCGTTCCCCCTCCCCCCTGAACAGGTGCCCCGACTGACCAGAGGAGGTGCTAGTGCAGCAATCAGGACACACACCCACCCACATCCAACTTCCCACCCATAGACACGGCCAATTGTGTCTGTAGGGACGCCCGACCAAGCCGGAGGTAACACGGGGAGTTGAACCGGTGACCCCGTGTTGGTAGACAACGGAATAGACCACCACGCCACCCAGGCGCCCCCTAAGTCATAATCAGAGGGTGGTGTGTTGTGAGGTTGTTAGTGGGTGGTGGTACTGTACATCTTTACTATCTATTTGAGTGTAGTTGATAGGTTAAGAGCGTCAGTTTTGGGCTGAAGTGTGTGTCTGAAGTGTGTGTCTGAAGTGTGTGTAGACATCAGAATATAATAGTGCCATGTGAGCTTCAGTGAGGTTTGTGTAACCGTGATCAATAGACGCCACATGAACAAGCTTTTCTGCTGCGCTCAACAGTCACGTCACAGCAGTCGTAAAGGACAGGCGACATTACGCCTCACCTTAACACCGGACAGCGACGCCGCTGGCGGTCTAACATTATCGTGACGGTCCGGCGTCATCACACCTTCACATCTGTCAGCCATCTTGTTTTGCGTGGAGGAGAGAGGCGGGTGATTGTTTAACGCGACGTTGCCCATAAAGCGGCGCCCAGCAGCTGGAGGCAGGAGTAATTAAGCAGGAGGCTTTTCCCAGAGCTGACTGCATGTAAAACTCCGTGCAGGACGTGTCTCCCCATCCACATAAATCAGCATTTGGCACCTCTGAGCGGCGGCCAGGCAGGAGCTGGACCACTTACAGCACCTCACATTTGCATTCGCCATTAATCTCCAGAGCCTAAAATGCCGTTCCCCTGCACTTTATTTCAGTTATGCTTATGAAATAAGCTCCAATGCTTTTGGCGGCGTTGCTTTTTCTTAGTCATGCAGTAAATCTCCGGTATTCTCACACCATCTGCAGCTCCCCTCCTTCTTCCTGGCCTCCTCCTCCTCCTCCTCTCTCTCTTCTCTTCTTGGACCACTCCTCCGCCCCTTTCGGGGATTAAATGTCCCACAGGATGATTGTGTCTGGCTGTGTGGCCTCCCCTGCCCTGAATATGCTGTCAGCCAGCACCGCCAGGCCAGCACAGCCCACCAGCACAACCCACCAGCACCACCAACACAACCCACCAGCACCGCCAGCACAACCCACCAGCACCACCAGCACAAACCCACCAGCACCGCCAACACAACCCACCAGCACAAACCCACCAGCACCGCCAACACAACCCACCAGCACAACCCACCAGCACCACCAACACAACCCACCAGCACAACCCACCAGCACCACCAGCACAGCCCACCAGCACAACCCACCAGCACCACCCACCAGCACCACCAACACAACCCACCAGCACCACCAACACAACCCACCAGCACCACCAACACAACCCCACCAGCACAGCCCACCAGCACAACCCACCAGCACCACCAACACAACCCACCAGCACCGCCAGCACAACCCACCAGCACCACCAGCACAACCCACCAGCACCGCCAGCACAACCCATCAGCACCACCAACACAACCCACCAGCACCGCCAACACAACCCACCAGCACCACCAACACAACCCATCAGCACCACCAACACAAACCCACCAGCACCGCCAACACAACCCACCAGCACCACCAACACAAACCCACCAGCACCACCAACACAACCCACCAGCACCACCCACCAGCACCACCAACACAACCCACCAGCACCACCAACACAACCCACCAGCACCACCAACACAAACCCACCAGCACCGCCAACACAACCCACCAGCACCACCAACACAACCCACCAGCACCACCAATACAACCCACCAGCACAACCCACCAGCACCACCAACACAACCCACCAGCACCGCCAACACAACCCACCAGCACCACCAACACAAACCCACCAGCACCGCCAACACAACCCACCAGCACCACCAACACAACCCACCAGCACCGCCAACACAACCCACCAGCACCGCCAACACAACCCACCAGCACCGCCAACACAACCCATCAGCACCACCAACACAACCCACCAGCACCACCAACACAACCCACCAGCACCGCCAACACAACCCACCAGCACCACCAACACAACCCACCAGCACCGCCAACACAACCCACCAGCACCACCAACACAACCCACCAGCACCACCAACACAACCCACCAGCACCGCCAACACAACCCACCAGCACCGCCAACACAACCCATCAGCACAGTCTTGTTACTGTTTTTTTTCTAGGATTTTTCTCCCCAGCTGTACTGGGCTAGTTACCCCACTCCTCCAAGCCTCCCGGCTCGCTGCTCCACCCCATTCTGCTGCTTCGGGGAGGGCTGCAGACTGCCACATGCCTCCTCCCATACATGGCCCACATACTATGTGCTGTAACCCAAGTCAGGCCCGGCTTATGACATGTGGGCCGCGTCCGGCCCACACAACAGTTGCCAGTGCCGTAACTGAGCCGTAAGTACCAAAGGTGCCCCAGATTAGGCCCACATGTGTCTGCTATCTGGGCAGCAGCTTCTTTTCACCTGACCGTGAGGAGTTTCACCAGGGGGACGTAGCGTGTAGGGGGATCACGCTATTTCCCCCAGTCCCCCCTCCCCCCCGAACAGGCACCCCAACCGACCAGAGGAGGCGCTAGTGCAGTGACCAGGACACATACCCACATCCGGCTCCCCACTCGCAGACACGGCCAATTGTGTCTTTAGGGACGCCCGACCAAGCCGGAGGCAACACGGGGATTCAACCCGGCGATCCCAGTGTTGGTAGGCGATGGAATAGACCGCCACGCCACCCGGACGCCCCTTCTTCGTCTATGTTGACACAGGAGAGACAGCCTGGTGGTGTTTTGTGCTGTTACAAGTTAGTTGTGGCTCGGGTAAAGATGGCGTTGGTTTAAGGCTGATTTTTGGAGCGATACTGAATCGGCAGATGGTTTTGGGTGATGACCTCAGATGAGGAGAAGGTGGAGGTGAGGATTCTCAGCAACGGCACACTGCAGCATCTGCAGACTCTATATCTTCTGCAGTTCCATCCATCCATTATCCAGAGCGCCTATCCTGCTCTCAGGGTCGTGGGGATGCTGGAGCCTATCCCAGCAGTCACTGGGCGGAGGCGGGGAGACACCCTGGACAGGCCGCCAGGCCATCACAGGGCCCACACACACACCCACACACACACACACACACACACATGTTCACATCTATGGACGATGTGGTACGGTGATCCACCTGACCTACAGGTCTTTGGACTGTGGGAGGAAACCGGAGCCCCCGGAGGAAACCCACACAGACACGGGGAGGACCTGCAATCTCCACACAGAGGACCACCCCCAAGCTTGGACTACCCCGGGGCTCGAACCCAGGACCTTCCTGCTGTGAGACAAGCGCTGCGCCACCAGGCCGCTCTTCTGCAGTGGACGGTGGATATGCTAGAAACATCTGCTGAGGCTTGTCTCTATCAGCTGCTGTAATATCAAGTACGAGGCACGAGACATTTTCACACACACACCTGAAGAAGACACAGAGTCACTGTGTCGGATGTCCATCAGTAACGCCGGTTTAATGTGAAAATGGAAATCATCCCCATTAGGTAATGCTATACTTTGTGTCATTGCTTCAAAGCACCAAATAGTGATGGTGATGTTTCTGCTGCGGGACAGTAAATACAGGAACGAGTCATTTTGGATATTGAGGGTAAAAAGCCTGCTCCTTACTGCTAACAGACTACTTGGACTCTTGATTTATTTATTTATTTATTTAGCTTTTCTTGGATTTAAAGTGGGGAGACTCAGCACTTTTGTAGTGATTTATTTTATCCCAAGACGACAAGGCACCAGATATGTGATATGTCAGCCGGGTTTGCTAAGGCTGCTGTGTGTCACAATGACTCCACCTGGTTTGTTGGTGAGCTCATAAATATCTCCTCCGTCAGGACTGTTCTCCTGCTACTTCCGGCTGCTCCCTTTAGGGGGCGCCACAGCGGATCCTCCGTCTCCATCTCTTCCTGTCCTCTGCACCTTCCTCTGTCACAGCAGCCACCTGCATGTCCTCCCTCACCACATCCATAACCCTCCTCTTTGGCCTCCCTCTTCTCCTCTTCCCTGGCAGCTCCATATTCAGCATCCTTCTCCCAGTATACCCAGCATCTCTCCTCCACACATGTCCAACATACATGTTGCTCACTGTATAACATTTGGCTGGGTGATATACAGACCGGGGCAGCACGGTGGCGCAGTGGTTAGCACGGTCGCCTCCCAGCAAGAAGGTCCTGGGTTCGAGCCCCGGGGTAGTCCAACCTTGGGGGTCGTCCCGGGTCGTCCTCTGTGTGGAGTTTGCATGTTCTCCCCGTGTTCCCGTGTCTGTGTGGGTTTCCTCCAGGTGCTCCAGTTTCCTCCCACAGTCCAAAGACATGTAGGTCAGGTGACTCAGCCGTACTACATTGTCCCTCTGTGTGTGGGTGTGGGTGGGTGTGGGTGGGTGTGGGTGTGTCCTGTGATGGCCTGGCGGTCTGTCCAGGGTGTCTCCCCCCTGCTGCCCAATGACTGCTGGGATAGGCTCCAGCATCCCTGAGAGCAGGATAAGCGGTTTGGATGATAGATGGATGGATGGATGGATGGATGATGGATGGATGATGGATGATGGATGATGGATGATGGATGGATGATGGATGATGGATGGATGGATGACGGATGGATAGATGGATGGATGATGGATGACGGATGGATGATGGATGGATGGATGGATGGATGACGGATGGATGATGGATGGATGATGGATGGATGGATGGATGGATGATGGATGATGGATGGATGGATGGATGGATGGATGATGGATGGATGATGGATGGATGGATGGATGGATGGATGGATGGGAGGTAGGCGAGTCTGCGGGGCGGCTGGGCGGCCTCCAGCGCCCTGCCTCCAGTGCAGGGCGTTATTCCAGACGGGCTTTACCTCTGAGAAAGCATTGACGCATGCTTGCTGGCTGCACCGGTGAGACTGCGGGGAAGGATGCGTCTGTAACGTGCACGGATAGCGGGTCGGACCCTTTAGTCGACCGGTTAACGTAGTCGCCCGTGGTGCGGGAGTTCGGGGTTCGCGTCCCGGCCGTGGCGGATTGCCGGGCTGCTCCCCCCCCCGAATTCGCTACAAACGCATGTCGTGACATCCGCATCCTTCTTCCATTCAAGCCCTCGGGGGGATGCCCCCTCGCGGTGGGAGGTGCGAGTGACCTCATGTTCCTCCGGCTCCGTCAGAACCTGTCGGGTTCTGGGGTGCTGTCCTGGTGGCACACGCCGGTGTGAGCTGGTCTTTGATTGAGACTGGGGATTGAGGCGTTGATTTGGCTGTGTTTCTGCGGGTGGGAAGCCGGATGTGGGTGGTGTCCTGGTCGCTGCACTAGCGCCTCCTCTGGTCAGTCGGGGCGCCTGTTCGGGGGGGGGGGATAGCGTGATCCTCCCACATGCTATGTCCCCCTGGTGAAACTCCTCACTGTGAGGGGAAAAGCAGCGGCTGGTGACTCCACGTGTATGGGAGGAGGCATGTGGTAGTCTGCAGCCCTCCCCGGATCAGCAGAGGGGTGGAGCAGAGACCGGGACGGCTCAGAAGAGGGGGGTGATTGGTCGGGTACAACTGGGGAGGATAAAAGATAAAAGATCTTCCCATACATGGTGGAGCTGTGCATGAATGCATTATTGTTATTTCTCAAGGCCAGGCCTGAGCCAGGCGTAGGCCTGAGCCAGGCGTAGGCCAGGCGTAGGCCAGGCGTAGCTCTCGGATGGAGACAGTACATCCACGGTACGTTGGAGGTTGCATGACTCAGTGTTCAGACCAGTCAGTTTATATACTGCAGCTTTACTGCCCTGCCCAAGGGCATTTCCAGGCCGGCTGCCGGGTTGAAAACAGGAGCATAACTACATGTGACGGCTCAGATCCTGAGGAGCGCTGCTGGAGGAGCTTTGTGTCACACAGAGGTCTGTGGAGTCTTGGTCCATGCAGGTGTCATCTGCTGGTGTTTGTCAGTCTCTCTTATTTAGTACAGAAATACAGTAAATCCACCAGCCTCGACCCCCCAGACTAGCAGTAAATACATAAACATGGGGTCTGCCGGGGTCTGCTGGGCTCTGCCGGGGTCTGCTGTTTTCCTTAGGAATGGTTGAGGTGTGTACCTGTTAACTCTCTTGTCTAGTCAAAGTGTTCTTTCATTGTGTCTTTATGTTGAGCATCACAGCAGCACCTTTCCTTCTGTCTTGTGTGGTGTTTTGTATGCCTAGTGTGGTGTGGTGTGTACCTAGTGTGGTGTGGTGTGTACCTAGTGTGGTGTGGTGTGTACCTAGTGTGGTGTTGTGTGTACCTAGTGTGGTGTTGTGTGTACCTTGAGGTCCAACCTGTTCTAATGCCATTTCTATGTAACATACTACATTTGTGTGTTTGTTTGTGTTAGGTTGTATGTTTGTAGGCAGTGAGGCCTCATGAGTCATTATAAGGTGCTTATTAACTTTATTGTGTTAGTAAGACTGTATGTGTCAATAATAGCATCATAAACAGGTTTACTGTTAAATACTACATTAACATTTACTAATGTATTTACATTTGTAGTATTTACAAATACTACAAATACATTTATAAGCACTTATAAGAAACTCGTTCGCAATTTGTAGACTGTTTATGAGTTTCTCATAATTGTTTATAATTTATCATGCTAACTCATCTATTCTGTCATTGTTAAACCCTTACTAAACCTTGTTTGTTGCCTTATTAAGGTTAAACAACTTTGTTCATGTATTAGTGAACCATGTTAACTGCTAATAAACCATGATTAGCTGCTAATAAACCATGATTAGCTGATAATAAACCATGATTAGCTGCTAATAAACCATGATTAACTGATAATAAACCATGATTAGCTGATAATAAACCATGATAACAGCTAATAAACCATGATTAGCTGCTAATAAACCATGATTAGCTGATAATAAACCATGATAACAGCTAATAAACCATGATTAGCTGCTAATAAACCATGATTAGCTGGTTGCTTCAGGCATCATCAGGATACTCTTCAAACTGACAGCATTATCAAATTATATTTTGTGATAAATATCGATACTGATCAATATGAAAAGAATTATCGTGGTCATGTGTTTTGCCATATCGTCCAGCCCTGTGCTAAAGTTTTTTTCTATCTTGATAAAGCATGAAAAAAGCTCGGTAAAGGTTTAACAGTGACACAGTAGGTAAATAAGTTCAACTCAGTGTGTTTGTAATGCTATCACAAACAATTATTAGAAACTCATAAGGCTTTTATTATTAAGTAATGATAATAACTTTATATAGCACTTTTCTAAAACAATGTCACAAAGTGCTTTGCAAAGAAATAAAACCAGACAAAGCAAAAATAAGACTAAGACTAAATAAGTAAAAATAGTATGAATAGTTCTGCTTCTGGTGTGGGAAGATGGCAGCATGAATGCACGCTTGCAGCGGCCTCACCCTTTGCCGGTGTGGGAAGATGGTGGCGCGAACTTGCGTTTGTGGCAGCCTCACCCAGTACGGCCCATGCAGTTTCTTTGTCCACATCTGCATCTAAGTTTGTGTCTTCATTTGATGGCTGGGAGAGCTGGCACTGGATCAGCTGGGAGAGCTTGGTCTGTTGCGTCCGGTGGGCCAGGGACCACAGACCTGCCTGGAGCTGTGCCCAAAGAGGAAACACCGAGGGCGGTCTGGCAGGACACGGAAGCGGGGCATGCTAAGCTAAGTGATAGCCCATGCAGACAGACAGTTGCAATAACACTGAGGGTGGTCTGGCAGGACGCGGAAGCGGGGCAGGCTAAGCTAAGTGATAGCCCATGCAGACAGGCAGTTGCAATAACCGAGGGTGGTCTGACAGGACGCGGAAGCGGGGCAGGCTAAGCTAAGTGATAGCCCATGCAGACAGACAGTTGCAATAACACCGAGGGTGGTCTGGCAGGACGCGGAAGCGGGGCATGCTAAGCTAAGTGATAGCCCATCCAGACAGATAGTTGCAATAACCCTGAGGGTGGTCTGGCAGGACGCGGAAGCGGGGCATGCTAAGCTAAGTGATAGCCCATGCAGACAGACAGTTGCAATAACACCGAGGGTGGTCTGGCAGGACGCGGAAGCGGGGCAGGCTAAGCTAAGTGATAGCCCATGCAGACAGGCAGTTGCAATAACCGAGGGTGGTCTGGCAGGACGCGGAAGCGGGGCAGGCTAAGCTAAGTGATAGCCCATGCAGACAGACAGTTGCAATAACACCGAGGGTGGTCTGGCAGGACGATGAAGCGGGGCATGCTAAGCTAAGTGATAGCCCATGCAGACAGGCAGTTGCAATAACACCGAGGGTGGTCTGGCAGGACGCGGAAGCGGGGCAGGCTAAGCTAAGTGATAGCCCATGCAGACAGGCAGTTGCAATAACACTGAGGGCGGTCTGGCAGGACGCGGAAGCGGGGCAGGCTAAGCTAAGTGATAGCCCATGCAGACAGATAGTTGCAATAACCCCGAGGGGGGTCTGGCAGGACACGGAAGCGGGGCATGCTAAGCTAAGTGATAGCCCATGCAGACAGACAGTTGCAATAACACCGAGGGTGGTCTGGCAGGACGCGGAAGCGGGGCAGGCTAAGCTAAGTGATAGCCCATGCAGACAGGCAGTTGCAATAACACCGAGGGTGGTCTGGCAGGACGCGGAAGCGGGGCAGGCTAAGCTAAGTGATAGCCCATGCAGACAGGCAGTTGCAATAACACCGAGGGTGGTCTGGCAGGACGCGGAAGCGGGGCAGGCTAAGCTTAGTGATAGCCCATGCAGACAGGCAGTTGCAATAACACCGAGGGTGGTCTGGCGGCGGCTTCACCTAGCATTGAGTGTATTTTTGGTGTCGTCATGTGGAGTGCGGGGAGGTGTGTCGAAGGTGTCTGGCTGGGAGGGCTTGGTCTGCCGCGTCCGGTGGGCCCAGGGACCACGGCCCTGCCTGGACCTGCGGCCAAGGATGAAACACAGAGGGAGGTCTGACAGGATGCGGAAGCGGGGCAGGCTAAGCTAACTGCTAGCCCATGCAGAGCGGCGGCTCCGACAGTCATCCTGGCTGGCGTTCGTTCTCCTGGACAGTGAAATGTTTTTTTGATATGTTTAATATATGTGTTTTTGTAGTTTTTGTAGGTTTTTTTGTAGTTTGGATATGTGTTATTGTCTGTGTTGTGCTGTTGTGGACTGGGGGAAACAGTGTTTCATTTCATGGGCATGAAATGAAATGACAATTAAATGTCCCTGATTCCTGAATAAATAAAAACACACATCAAACCTTTGCTTCATAAAACGGATAGTTTGAAGAAGAGGTTTGAAGAAGCTGGAGGAAAACACGTCTTTGAGTAAAATAAAAGTAAAAAAAAATTTTTTTTTAAAAACATTAAGGCCTCAAAGCGGACCTTGATTCTGGATTAGCAGCCCAGATGAATCCAGACCTGAAAATGAGGCTCTTCTCGTTGTTGTGACTGAATTGTTGATTGTGACCCATCGGGGAGGAGAGCCACTGTCACCATAATCCTCTGCTATTATGTCAGCCGGTCCCACAGCCCCTTCACATGCTGGATTTACCCACAATTATTATTGTAATATCACAGAAATAAGCCAGTCAAAACGGCAATTACAGTAAGTGAGGGCTGTATTTCACCACAGCTACTTACGAGGCGACAGACTCACGAGGGAGGTGACGGGAGCAGAAGTAGTGATGGAGAAGACTGCTGTCTGCACCGCCTCACGTCCACATCCATTCTTTTATGGACATCATTATTCAGCAAATCCTCCACTCGGGTGAATTTTGCAGCAGTGTAGTCTTTCAGTTCAAACTGCCCACTGGGTGGAGGGTGGGAAGTTTGCAGATAAACTTCCCAAGTGTGTTTCTTTGCTGTTATTAATCATGCTGGAGGAACACAGGGTCTGTTTCTGGATCACTGACATAGCCCAGTGTGGTGGCCAACAACAGCCGGATTTAACTCCAGGAATCAGGCCTCAGCAACGCTTTGTCATTTCACCTCATGTACTTGTGTACATGAAATGGAACAAAATGCCGTGTCCCCCAGCCCACAGCAGTGCAACACAAAGACAACAACACATCCAAAAGCTACAAGAACACACATACCCACACTAACTCGTATAGCCACACTAGCGCACATATCCAAACTAAACAAAAAATCTCTGTCCAAAGGAACGAACAACAGCCAGGATGACTCTAGCAACCGCCGGTCTGCGTGGGCTAGCAGTTAGCTTAGCCTGCCCCGCTTCTGCGTCCTGTCCGACCACCCTCGGTGCTTCCTCCTCGGGTGCAGCTCCGGGCAAGGCCGTGGTCCCTGGGCCCACAGTGCAGCAGACCAAGCTCTTGCGGCCGGTCCAGCGCCCGCTCTCCCAGCCATCAAATGAAGACAAAACTTGGACGCAGACGTGGACAAAGACAACGCATGGACAGTGCCGGGCGAGGCCGCTGCAAGTGTGAATTCGTGTCGCCATCTTCCCACACTGGTACTGGGTGGGTGGGCTGCTGCGAATGTGAATTTGCTCCGCCATCTTCCCACGCCGGAAGCGGTGTGGGAAGATGGCGGCTCACAGTGAGCTTGTGATGAATGTAAAGTATGGGATGAGGTGCCACACTTCATGACACGTGTTGAAAGTCGGTCTACTCTTATGTGTCAGACATGATGGTCCATTAAACATCTCCGCTGTCCCACAGTGGGTGGAGTCGTATTTGAAAGCTGAGCTGCACCATAATCGTTCTGGAATTCACCACATCCACCTTAAAACATGGCTCCTGGGTATCCCCCGGCAATTAAAGTGTCACGAAGCTGTTTGTTACGAGCGCAGCTCCTCGGTGAACCATCCGTTTTCTCTAGGCGTTCTTCCTTTCTCTGTTCTTTTCTTTTCTTTTTCTAAATATGATGCTGTAGATTCTAACAGCTGACATAAGGAATGAATCAACATTCATAAATGTGCCATAGCCGGTAGCTGCTATGAAGGCTGCACTCGGGAATTATGACCAAGAAATTATAAATGGTCTACGAACCGCGTGTCAAGTGCCTGCACCGTCTCCATTAACTTTATGAACGTTGTTGTGACCTCGGTGAGCAGCGCCACGCCGTGAACTTAAACCACCGCTCAGCATTCCAACCCGCCCGGCAAACGAAAAAGGCAAAGCAGCGGCATCAGGAAAAATGCATTGTGTGTGTGTGTTACACACATCTCCATCCACCCATCCACTATCCGAACCACTATTTCTGCTCTCAGGGTGGCAGGGATGCTGGAGCCTTTCCCAGCATCCCTGGGCGGCCGGCAGGCAGGGAGACACCCTGGACAGGCCGCCAGGCCCACACACAAACACACTTTCACACTGTGAATGTGTGTGTCACCTGACCTACCTGTCTGTCAGTCACCTGACCTACCTGTCTGTGAGTCACCTGACCTACCTGTCTGTGAGTCACCTGACCTACCTGTCTGTGAGTCACCTGACCTACATGTCTTTGAGTCACCTGACCTACCTGTCTGTGAGTCACCTGACCTACCTGTCTGTGAGTCACCTGACCTACCTGTCTTTGAGTCACCTAACCTACATGTCTTTGAGTCACCTGACCTACCTGTCTTTGAGTCACCTGACCTACCTGTCTTTGAGTCACCTGACCTACCTGTCTTTGAGTCACCTGACCTACATGTCTTTGAGTCACCTGACTTACCTGTCTTTGAGTCACCTGACCTACATGTCTTTGAGTCACCTGACTTACCTGTCTTTGAGTCACCTGACCTACATGTCTTTGAGTCACCTGACCTACCTGTCTTTGAGTCACCTGACCTACCTGTCTGTGAGTCACCTGACCTACCTGTCTTTGAGTCACCTGACCTACCTGTCTTTGAGTCACCTGACCTACCTGTCTTTGAGTCACCTGACCTACATGTCTTTGAGTCACCTGACCTACCTGTCTTTGAGTCACCTGACCTACATGTCTTCGAGTCACCTGAACTACCTGTCTTTGAGTCACCTGACCTACCTGTCTGTGAGTCACCTGACCTACCTGTCTGTGAGTCACCTGACCTACATGTCTTTGGACTGTGGGAGGAAACCGGAGGCCCCAGAGGAAACCCACGCAGACACGGGGAGAACATGCAAACTCCACACAGAGGAGTTTGGACTACCCCGGGGCTCGAACCCAGGACCTTCTTGCTGTGAGGCCACCGCGCTAACCACTGCGCCACCGTGCTGCGCCACCGTGCTGCCTACACACATCTCATTAAACCTAAATAAGTCTTTGTGTCTTTTGTGCAAACATAATTAGCACTACAGCAGTTGTAGCCCCGTCTGAAGGACATGGTGACGTTCCTGAACAGCTTCTGGAAGGCGTGGAGCCACCAGGCCTGGATGAGTCCCGGGTCTTTTGTCACTTTGCTCTTATGATGTGAACTCATGACCCAGAAAAATGTTGTGTTCATGGTTCAAATACACAATCATTTCCCCCCAGAACTTTACACGGCCTGTCCAGGGTGTCCCCCCGCCTGCCGCCCAGTGACTGCTGGGATAGGCTGCAGCACCCCGCTACCCTGAGAGCGGGATAAGCGGTTCGTATACTGGATGGATGGAGTCAAGAAACCATTTTCAGAGTGGTACACAGTGTCTGTGATATTGGAAGGAAAGGTTCGGGATTATCCCCCCACTTAGAACACAGCATGTGATGGATCAGCCCAAAATAGTTGGGACAGGCGTGAGCAGACCTCCGACTACTGACACGCTGTACGGAGGCGGTGGCAGCCCTGCAGAGGGGGCTGTTCATATTTAGAGCAGATAGAGCAATTAAGAATATGTTGAGTTAATAAGATTCATTGCCTTCTAACCAACAATTGATTGATTAATCGTGGCTGTGTTAATTAAAGCGCACCTGTGTTGGTGTTGTACCCATCACATGAACGCGGCAGCAGTTCTGGCAACTTTCTTTTCTTCCCCGGAGCAGATCGGTTTCCTTGTTTTTACCCTGACAAACGTCAGGACGCAGCACGCCGCATCACGCCGCCATGCAGCCACAGCTTCCTTCCTGTTTCCTCTGACCGGCTGCCTCATGTCCTTCTAACGCTACAACGGCCAGGCGCTCATGATGACCGTCTTTTGGATTTTCAAAGTTTAATAACTTTGGGGGGGGGGGTACAGTCCTGCCGCTCCCTGAATGCTCCTAAAATTGCATGTATCTGCATTATAATGAGTTTTAGATCAATCGCACAAAAAAAGTTACTATAAGATTCCCCATGGATGTATTATAGTGGAACTGGATACCGGATCTGAAAATGGCGCCCGGTCATTCCTATGAGGATGGCTCGCCTAGTGCATACGCTGAAAGAGTGTCTGGCTTCCGGGTTGCTTCCGGGTACCTAGGGCCCACTGAATATGTGCAGTAGTGTTACTCCCATCATGCCTCTAGGCTAGGAGAGCGGCTCGTACACAACCGTGCCGTCACGCAGAAAAAAAAGATTTTTCTGGGCTTTGGAAAATGTTAAAAAGATTCAAACCCCGTGGCTTAAAACGTACAACACAAGGAGTAATAACTGACCATGATTATGCTGCAGGCGTCCTGCCAGCAGGTTCACAGGTGCCTCTTTCACAGTGGTGGGCAAAATGCTTTTTGGGCCGCAGGGGATTTTCCGCTGCAATACCGCGAGTGACCACTGGAAAAAATCGGCTGCAAGGCTGAGCGGTGGTGCCGTAGCCATCCATCCATTATCTGAGCTGCTTATCCTGCTCTCAGGGTCGCGGGGGTGCTGGAGCCTATCCCAGCAGTCACTGGGCGGCAGGCAGGGGGAACCCAGTTCTACTGTAATACATCCATGAGATCTACCTAAAGCCCCCATGGGCGGTCCCACAGGGGCTTTAGGTAAGAGTGAAGCCCTGGTCGTTCTAGATCCTGTTAAAGATCCTTTTCCTTTACAAATACGGTGCAGTCTCCACACCGGTGCTTTACCTGCATATTGATACAAACCAGCGTCAGAGTGTGAGTATAAAACCCTGAATTTAGGAAAAGTTCAGGAGTGTAAATATTCCCTGGCTTCATTACTGCGGAGTAGCCGGTCGGTCCCAGGCGGCCCTCTGGTCTGGCCGGCCCAGTCAGAGATGAAGCTAATGAAGCCGCAGGTCTTCTTCGTCTGTGGCTTTCAGCTTTCAGCCACACACTCTTCCAGCACCACCTAATTACCTGGATTGTGTTGTACTTCTGAATGAAGTCATTAGAATAAATCCATCAAACCTTTTTATTTTTCAGTGCCAGAAACTTGCGAACCGGGAAAATGAAGGCCAGGAAACATGTAATTGCTTTCCCTTGTTTTGAAAGTAAAACACAGATTTGGATTTGACTGGTTGTCGGGAGCAGCGTTTGCCAGCAGACCGGCGTGTTTTGAAACGTGGTTCCGTGTCGCGTGTTTTGTGGCTCTGACTGATTAAAGGCTGATCCAATCACCTGCGAGGAATCCTGGTCCCCGCCCACCGACGACACCCCTAACAAACACATGTCTGCTGAGCCCTGGACCACAGGGAGGACATTTTCTGGCCTGTCTTTGGGAGACTACAATTAAACTAACATCCTCATTAGTGGCACGGTGGCCCAGTGTTTAGCACTGTCGCCGCACAGCAAGAAGGTCCTGGGTTCGAACCCCGGGGATGTCCAACCTCGGGGGTCATCCCAGGTCGTCCTCTGTGTGGAGTTTGCATGTTCTCCCTGAGCCTGCGGTGGGTTTTCTCCGGGTGCTCCGGTTTCCCCCACCATTTATACGACATACATGCATGTTGGGTTAATACCCCTGTCCGTGGCCCTGTCCGTGGCCCTGTCCGTGGCCCTGTCCGTGGCCCTGTCCGTCCCCTGACCGAGACACGGCAAGAGCAACTGGAGGGCGGCTGCCCGCTGCTCCTAGCTACACAGCGAGGATGGGTTAAATGCAGAGAGGAATTTCCCTACGGGGCTCATTAAAAATACATCATATCAAAGTAGAGACACAACTCATATTAGACTGGTGTGTTGGGGGGTTGTTAGGCGGTGGTGGTTCTGTACTTCTTAAATATCGTGTATTTTGTACTTCTTAAATAACGTGTATTTTGTACTTCTTAAATAACGTGTATTTTGTACATCTTGAATAAAGTGTATTTTGTACATCTTGAATAAAGTGTATTTTGCAGCTTTACAATGTCAGGTTATGATGAATTGATTTATTGGTGTTGGGCATTGCAGTGTTCCCAGACCAGCTACCCTTTTTTCTTTTCTTTTACCCTCGTGTTGCTACACTAGCGCCTCCTCTGGCCGGTTGGGGCGCCTGTTCGGAGGGAGGGGGAACTGGGAAGAATACAGTGATCCTCCCACGCGCTGCGTCCTCCCTGGTGAAACTCCTCACTGTCAGGGGAAAAGAAGCGGCTGGTGACTCCACATGTAAGGGAGGAGGCATGTGGTTGTCTGCAGCCCTCCCCGGATCAGCAGAGGGGGTGGAGCAGAGACCAGGATGGTTTGAAAGAGTGGGGTAATTGGCCAAGTACAATTGGGGAGAAAAAAAAGGGGGGGGGGGACAAAGCAAAATCATATCCATCCATCCGTCCATTATCCAAACCACTTCTCCTGCTGTCAGGGTGGCGGGAATGCTGGAGCCTATCCCAGCAGCCACTGGGCGGCAGGCGGGGAGACGCCCTGGACAGGCCGCCAGGCCATCACAGGGCCTAAATCATATTATCACACAAAATCATATCAACAGCAAGAATTCTGCAAATATTTGATTTAGTCGTCTTTCTATGGACATTGTACTGTGCAGATGTGGACTTGAGCGTGTGGCGTCAGTAGCGGTGGTAGCTTAACTGTGTTTGGTTTCATAAGGAAGCTTAACAAAGTAAACCAGCAGTTTCCTGTGAACTTTTGACTGTTTTTTCTCTGCCTGATGAAAATACAAAATAAAATCACACCAACATGCAACATGTCAGAGTTGAAAGTCATCCTGTAACAGGGTGTGATGTAGAGGAGCGTCTTCACAGAACCTGCCGGCCCAAACTAACACTAACCTAACCTAACCTAACCCAACACTAACCTAACCTAACACTAACCTAACCTAACCCAGCCTAACCTAACACTAACCTAACCCAGCCTAACACTAACCTAACCTAACACTAACCTAACCCAGCCTAACCTAACCTAACACGAACCCAACCTAACACTAACCTAACCTAACACTAACCTAACCTAACCCAGCCTAACCTAACCCTAACACTAACCTAACCCAGCCTAACCTAACCTAACACGAACCCAGCCTAACACTAACCTAACCTAACACTAACCTAACCCTAACACTAACCTAACCCAGCCTAACCTAACCCTAACCAAACTCTAAACCTAACATTTAACCCTAACCTAACCCTTAACCTAACCCAGCTAAGCCTAACCCTAAGCCTAACTCTAAGCTAACTCTAACCCTATCCCTAACCCTGATGGAAATACAAAATAAAATCATACCAACATGCAACATGTCACAGTTGAAAGTCATCCTGTAACAGGGTGTGATGTAGAGGAGCGTCTTCACAGAACCTGCCGGCCCAAACTAACCCTAACACTAACCTAACCTAACCTAACACTAACCTAACCTAACCCAGCCTAACCTAACACTAACCTAACCCAGCCTAACACTAACCTAACCTAACACTAACCTAACCCAGCCTAACCTAACCTAACACTAACCTAACCCAGCCTAACACTAACCTAACACTAACCTAACCCAGCCTAACCTAACCCTAACCAAACTCTAAACCTAACATTTAACCCTAACCTAACCCTTAACCTAACCCAGCTAAGCCTAACCCTAAGCCTAACCCTGATGGAAATACAAAATAAAATCATACCAACATGCAACATGTCACAGTTGAAAGTCATCCTGTAACAGGGTGTGATGTAGAGGAGCGTCTTCACAGAACCTGCCGGCCCAAACTAACCCTAACACTAACCTAACCTAACCCTAACACTAACCTAACCCAGCCTAACCTAACCCAGCCTAACCTAACCCAGCCTAACACTAACCTAACCTAACACTAACCTAACACTAACCTAACCCAGCCTAACCTAACCCTAACCAAACTCTAAACCTAACATTTAACCCTAACCTAACCCTTAACCTAACCCAGCTAAGCCTAACTCTAAGCTAACCCTAACCCTTAACCCTAACCCTATCCCTAACCCTGATGGAAATACAAAATAAAATCATACCAACATGCAACATGTCACAGTTGAAAGTCATCCTGTAACAGGGTGTGATGTAGAGGAGCGTCTTCACAGAACCTGCCGGCCTAAACTAACCCTAACACTAACACTAACCTAACCTAACCCAGCCTAACCCTAACCCAGTCTAACCTAACCAACCTAACACTAACCTAACCTAACCCAGCCTAACCTAACCCAGTCTAACCTAACCTTTAACCCTAAACCTAACCTAACCCAGCCTAACCAAACCCTAAACCTAACATTTAACCGTAACCTAACCCTTAACCTAACCCAGCTAAGCCTAACTCTAACCTAACCCTAACCCTTAACCCTTAACCCTACCCCTAAGCCTAACTCTAACCTAACCCTAACCCTAACTCTAACCTAACCCTTAATTCTAATCCTAAACCTAACTCTAACCCTAACCCTTAATCCTAACCCTAACCTAAGCCTAACCCTCATTTATTGTAGTGCCTTAGTTATGATTTTTTTGTTGTCTAAAAACCCCAAACCCTAACCTTAACCCTAACCTCATTACATCAAAATGAATTATATCACACACAATTCAGTGTTTTTAGTGAACAAAATCCTGTGTCCAGCACAACCAAGGATCCAAACTGACTTTCCATCAGCATTGTTTCCGTGGTGCCGGCACGTGATTTTAACACATGACCTGCCACCACCATGTGACGCGAGTGTTGAGGTCGTGGTCATTTCACGTGTTTCTGTGAGATCATGTTGTAAGACAGGTAATCAGAATCCTTACAGATGTATTCAAACCAGGATCTTGAATTCCACATCTCCTTCCTGGAGCTCGGTGATGCCGACACTGGTTTATGCGTTTACATCTATGTCCACCAGGAGGATGCTCAAGGTGGCTTTAAGAAAATACGTTTAGAAGTGTATTTTCTGCAAAGTGCGTTCGGTAAATCCTCACACCACGCTTCTTCCTCCACACCTCGGTGACCCTGTAACAGAAACGTGCCGGTTTAGATTTCTCATCTGTCCAACTCTTCTTCAGCTGTAACTCAGGTGTTGGACAGTGTGTCTGAACCCTGCACAGATGACTCAGGCAGGCGAGGGAGCGGAGAACAGTTCTGTTAACGTCAGAGCAGGTTTTACAGCCGCGTCCCCAAAAATCTGCTGCACAGATGATTCCCGATCGAGCAGAGTTCCTCTCTCACGTCTGGAAATCTGTCAAAGTTGTACTTCCTCGTGTCAGATCTGGGGTTCGAGTACTGCGTGAGGATTATGTGGGGCCAGATAGGGGAAAGCAGGGCTGTAATACACAACTTTGCTGACAGCGAGAGGTTTAGTTCCATTTAGAGATAAGAGCAAGCTGCAGCAGCGCCTAAAGCTACAAACTCTGAAATGGAGAACGCCACGGTGACAGCCTCCCCTCGCAGGCTGACGGAACACCACCCAAGCCTCCACACAGACCTTCTCCTGCTTCTCTGCTGCTGCAACAGCTTGTCTGTTCTGGTTCTGCCGTGTTCCCACTGGTCTGGCATGTTCCACTACTGGTCTGGCATGTTCCACCACTGGTCTGGCGTGTTCCACCACTGGTCTGGCGTGTTCTACCACTGGCCTGGCATGTTCCACCACTGGCCTGGCATGTTCCACCACTGGTCTGGCATGTTCCACCACTGGCCTGGCATGTTCCACCACTGGTCTGGCATGTTCCACCACTGGTCTGGCATGGTCCCACTGGTCTGGCATGTACCACCACTGGTCTGGCGTGTTCTACCACTGGTCTGGCATGTTCCACCACTGGTCTGGCGTGTTCTACCACTGGCCTGGCATGTTCCACCACTGGTCTGGCATGTTCTACCACTGGTCTGGCATGTTCCACCACTGGTCTGGCATGTTCCACCACTGGTCTGGCGTGTTCTACCACTGGCCTGGCATGTTCCACCACTGGCCTGGCATGTTCCACCACTGGTCTGGCATGTTCTACCACTGGTCTGGCATGTTCTACCACTGGTCTGGCGTGTTCTACCACTGGTCTGGCATGTTCCACCACTGGTCTGGCATGCACCACCACTGGTCTGGCGTGTTCTACCACTGGCCTGGCATGTTCCACCACTGGCCTGGCATGTTCCACCACTGGTCTGGCGTGTTCTACCACTGGTCTGGCATGTTCCACCACTGGTCTGGCATGTTCCACCACTGGTCTGGCGTGTTCCACCACTGGTCTGGCGTGTTCTACCACTGGTCTGGCGTGTTCTACCACTGGCGTGGCATGTTCCACCACTGGCCTGGCATGTTCCACCACTATTCTGGCGTGTTCTACCACTGGCCTGGCGTGTTCTACCACTGGTCTGGCGTGTTCTACCACTGGCGTGGCATGTTCCACCACTGGCCTGGCATGTTCCACCACTGGTCTGGCATGTTCCACCACTATTCTGGCGTGTTCTACCACTGGTCTGGCATGTTCTACCACTGGCGTGGCATGTTCCACCACTGGCCTGGCATGTTCCACCACTATTCTGGCGTGTTCTACCACTGGCCTGGCGTGTTCTACCACTGGTCTGGCGTGTTCTACCACTGGCGTGGCATGTTCCACCACTGGTCTGGCATGTTCCACCACTATTCTGGCGTGTTCTACCACTGGCCTGGCGTGTTTTACCACTGGTCTGGCGTGTTCTACCACTGGCGTGGCATGTTCCACCACTGGTCTGGCGTGTTCTACCACTGGCGTGGCATGTTCCACCACTGGTCTGGCATGTTCCACCACTATTCTGGCGTGTTCTACCACTGGCCTGGCGTGTTCTACCACTGGTCTGGCGTGTTCTACCACTGGCGTGGCATGTTCCACCACTGGTCTGGCATGTTCCACCACTATTCTGGCGTGTTCTACCACTGGCCTGGCGTGTTTTACCACTGGTCTGGCGTGTTCTACCACTGGCGTGGCATGTTCCACCACTGGTCTGGCATGTTCCACCACTGGTCTGGCGTGTTCTACCACTGGCCTGGCGTGTTCTACCACTGGTCTGGCGTGTTCTACCACTGGCCTGGCGTGTTCTACCACTGGTCTGGCGTGTTCTACCACTGGCGTGGCATGTTCCACCACTGGTCTGGCATGTTCCACCACTATTCTGGCGTGTTCTACCACTGGCCTGGCGTGTTTTACCACTGGTCTGGCGTGTTCTACCACTGGCGTGGCATGTTCCACCACTGGTCTGGCATGTTCCACCACTGGTCTGGCGTGTTCCACCACTGGCCTGGCGTGTTCTACCACTGGTCTGGCGTGTTCTACCACTGGCGTGGCATGTTCCACCACTGGCCTGGCATGTTCCACCACTATTCTGGCGTGTTCTACCACTGGCCTGGCGTGTTCCACCACTATTCTGGCGTGTTCCACCACTGGTCTGGCGTGTTCCACCACTGGTCTGGAATTAGTCTGCTTTTCTGTAATGTAGGCTCAATAACAGCTTGATCTGATGTTCAGATATTTATTCACGTGCACACACACACACACACACACACACACACACTAAGGGTTGGGCTTTTTGACTGTTTATGTTAGATTTTCAAACGAGGTGTAGGATGAAACAGTACCGTTTATATCACTACAGTTTGATGTTGTGTTAAATACACAACCCGTTTCTTATCACCACATCGACCAGGACTTCACTCCTACCCAGAACCACCATGGGCTTCAACATGGCGGCCGGTGTTTAAACTCTATATTGTGTCAAGATAAATACCCAGCTGAGATATTAATACATTACATGTGTTAGTGTGTCTGTTATGAAACTAACTGACACCAAAATTAACATTTTAACAACTTTAATACTATTGTTAAACAATTTAAAATGGCCACCGTCCAACACCTGTAAATACTGCAAGGCCTCGGTGGTAGTCATGGTGCGTCTGCAACCAGACATGTTGGACATCATCACACATCAAGTGTAGACTAGTTGTCTGCACTGGAGGGCGCTAGTGTGTTTCTAGGACACAGCAACGAACTTCACACAGGAAATGATGTCACCAACACGTCATAAATACTGGCATGATGCACACCATCACGCGCAGGTTATGAGACGGTCATGTTGACCGCTCATGGTCGTCTTTGGAAGATCTTATCATAACTTTTTTGTTTTTGTGCGGTTGATGTAAAACTTGTTTTAATGTAAATATATGCAGTTTTAGGAGAATTCAGGGAGCGGCAGGTCTGTATCTTTTTATTTATCACAAAGTTGTTAAACTTTGAAAGTCCAATGACCGTCAGAATGACCGTCTTGGAATGTGGTTTGCATTCTCAGAGACAGGCCTGTTTCTGTGTGATATGGGCTCCTGGCTTTAGATAACTGTTCATGTACATGTTGATGTATAGTGCAGCTGTACATTTTAAGACAGGGACAGAAACCCAGTCTTTGCATTTTATTTGACCTGTTGCAATAAAAGTGCTTGTGACATCTCACCTGTGGCTTTGACCTACAACTGAACAGTAGCCTACTTCGTACAAAACACCCACATATATATCATGTACCACCAGTCACCCTGGAAATACCCACATATATATCATGTACCAACATTCACTCTGGAAATACCCACATATATATCATGTACCACCAGTCACCCTGGAAATACCCACATATATATCATGTACCACCAGTCACCCTGGAAATACCCACATATATATCATGTACCACCAGTCACCCTGGAAATACCCACATATATATCATGTACCACCAGTCACCCTGGAAATACCCAGATATATATCATGTACCACCAGTCACCCTGGAAATACCCAGATATATATCATGTACCACCAGTCACCCTGGAAATACCCACATATATATCATGTACCACCAGTCACCCTGGAAATACCCACATATATATCATGTACCACCAGTCACCCTGGAAATACCCACATATATATCATGTACCACCAGTCACCCTGGAAATACCCACATATATATCATGTACCACCAGTCACCCTGGAAATACCCACATATATATCATGTACCACCAGTCACCGTGGAAACACCAACATATATATCATGTACCACCAGTCACCCTGGAAATACCCACATATAATTTTCGGTCCATATCGCCCAGCCCTAAATTTTCCCAGGAACAGTAGCCGGCTGGTGTCATGTCCGGGTTTAATCTGCGTCCACACACACTACATACCAGCTACAGGGCGTGGAAGGCAAGCTGTGTGCCGTCACGGGTCACTGCCGGGCTGGTGACGTGATGCGCCCGGTGCCCGGAGGCCACGTGCCATGTGGCCGCCGTGGTTCCCTGTCAGGCAGCCAGCGGTGAGAGCTAATCCTGCTGAAAATAGACATGTTTCCCACTTTACTGAGAGGGTTGAGGGATGGAGGAGAGGTGACCGGCTCCATGGAGCCACTCGTCCATGTACACCAGGAGAGCTGTGCCAGATCTCCTTACTGAATGGAGGAGGACACAGAAGAAGTGTGGAGCGCTGAGCGACAAACACTCGTCCTCATCCAATCACCAACATGTGATAACAGATGGAACATGCTCAGTTGGCCTCGTTTCATCTGAGAATCTCTCCTACACACATGGAAGGTGTTGGTTGTATCATAGCTTCTGTTCAGCTGGTTGCTGCTGTCTCCTCTCCAGACCCGGCCTCCATCACAGTCCAGTTTCTTCCTCTTTCTTCTCATCCCTTTTACATCCCTTCATCTTCTGGTCTTTGTTTTTCAGCTTTCCTGCTGTTGAGGTTCATTTTTCACCAGACATGGAGGCGTTTCCCTCCCTCATACACACACCTCACCACCATGATCTAGTACTCCCATGTATTCTCATGTATATCACAGGACTCTCATGTACATCACAGGACTCTCATGTATACCACAGGACTCTTGTATACCACAGGACTCTCATGTATATCACAGGACTCTTGTATACCACAGGACTCTCATGTATACCACAGGACTCTCATGTATATCACAGGACTCTCATGTATACCACAGGACTCTCATGTATACCACAGGACTCTCATGTATACCACAGTACTCTCATGTATACCACAGTACTCTCATGTATATCACAGGACTCTCATGTATATCACAGGACTCTCATGTATACCACAGGACTCTCATGTATACCACAGGACTCTCATGTATATCACAGGACTCTCATGTATACCACAGGACTCTCATGTATATCACAGTACTCTCATGTATATCACAGTACTCTCATGTATACCACAGTACTCTCATGTATCCCCACAGGACTCTCATGTATACCACAGGACTCTCATGTATACCACAGGACTCTCATGTATACCACAGTACTCTCATGTATATCACAGGACTCTCATGTATACCACAGGACTCCCATGTATACCACAGGACTCTCATGTATACCACAGTACTCTCATGTATCCCCACAGGACTCTCATGTATACCACAGTACTCTCATGTATATCACAGGACTCTCATGTATATCACAGGACTCCCATGTATACCACAGGACTCTCATGTATACCACAGGACTCTCATGTATACCACAGGACTCTCATGTATACCACAGGACTCTCATGTATACCACAGGACTCTCATGTATACCACAGGACTCCCATGTATACCACAGTACTCTCATGTATACCACAGTACTCTCATGTATATCACAGTACTCTCATGTATACCACAGTACTCTCATGTATATCACAGGACTCTCATGTATATCACAGGACTCTCATGTATACCACAGGACTCTCATGTATATCACAGGACTCTCATGTATACCACAGGACTCTCATGTATATCACTGGACTCCCATGTATATCACAGGACTCCCATGTATACCACAGGACTCTCATGTACATCACAGGACTCTCATGTATATCACAGGACTCTCTTGTATACCACAGTACTCTCATGTATTCCCACAGTACTCTCATGTATTCCCACAGTACTCTCTTGTATATCACAGGACTCTCATGTATATCACAGTACTCTCGTGTATCCCCACAGTACTCTCATGTATACCACAGTAGTCTCATGTATTCCCACAGTACTCTCGTGTATTCCCACAGTACTCTCTTGTATACCACAGGACTCTCATGTATTCCCACAGTACTCTCATGTATTCCTACAGTACTCTCTTGTATACCACAGTACTCTCGTGTATTCCCACAGTACTCTCATGTATCCCCACAGTACTCTCTTGTATACCACAGTACTCTCATGTATTCCCACAGTACTCTCATGTATTCCCATAGTACTCTCTTGTATACCACAGGACAGCGTAGAACACACACCTGCATCTTACCTTATATCTGTAGTACTTTTAACATGTCCCATTAATGAAGAGCCCATGGATTTCTGTTATGTGAAAACTTTCTTGACAAATAAGAAAGATGGTGATCCCCCCCCCCCACTCACACACACACACACACACACACACACACACACACACACACACACCATGCAGTGTTTGAAAGGAGGAGCTGCTTTTTGTGGCGTTAAACTGAGATTTCCCGTCACTCTCTCTGACTTTGACTTGATTTTATTTCAGTGAAGCTGCAGTGCTGTGTCAGCTCTGCAGCTTCCTGCAGAGCAGCATGGATCACACCTCCTTATCACTGTAATGCTACCACACACCTATTACACCACATCGACACAGCTATTACACCACATCTGTGTATGATACGACACACCTATTACACCACATCGACACACCTATTACACCACATCGACACAGCTATTACACCACTTCTGTGTATGATACGACACACCTATTACACCACATCGACACAGCTATTACACCACATCTGTATATGCTACAACACAGCTATTACACCACATCGACACACCTATTACACCACATCGACACACCTATTACACCACATCGACACAGCTATTACACCACATCTGTGTATGATACGACACACCTATTACACCACATCGACACACCTATTACACCACATCGACACAGCTATTACACCACTTCTGTGTATGATACGACACAGCTATTACACCACATCGACACAGCTATTACACCACTTCTGTGTATGATACGACACACCTATTACACCACATCGACACAGCTATGACACCACATCTGTATATGCTGTGACACAGCTATGACACCACATCTGTGTATGCTGTGACACAGCTATGACACCACATCTGTGTGGGTCTGTGTTTTTGGGTCGAGGTGAGTGGGGGTATATATTGGTAGGGGTATGTTTGGGTAGGGGTGAGTAGGGATGTACGTATATGGGTTGAGATGAGTATGGGTATATGTGGGTAAGCGTGAGGCTTATGTCGGGGTATGGTGGGGTCAGGGGTCAGGATGGGGGTGAGGGAATGTGTGGTGTTATAAGGGTGAAGGTTTACATCAAGGTAGGGTATGGGGTATGTGTGGCCAACGGGTGCGGGGTATCTTAAAATAGGGCTGGGGAGGGGTCTGGAGTTATGTCGAGGGCATTTATTCTCTGCACTTCCGTTAATGTGATAGAATGGCAGGAACTATTTTGGCCCTGCCAGGCTGACAGCCTGGACAACGAGCCAGTTTCCCTCCACCGGCCCCCGCCTCCTTCCCAGATATCCTGCAGAGATCTGATCCTCACTCAACCAGCTCAAGAAACGTTGAGGAGGGGGAGGAGAGCGTGTAATGTGTATGTTGCCTTGGCAAACAGCGCCGGCCGCTGTTCTGCCGCCGCCACACCTGGCATTACATCACACAACACTGCAGTCACGGCAGGGCAGAGAGCAAGTCAAGCCGATCCCTTAACGTATGCACATTACCTGATCCACAGTGAGCTGAGCACGGGACAACACACACCTCCAAAACACAAGTAACGCTTGGAGAGGTCATCTTTCCAATGTGTGTTTTATCTCAGCCAGGCCTGAGCTCACACCCATGCAGGTGGCATCTTATGGAGGTTCCATGTCTCCCCATGTTCACCTCACTGTCTTCCCGGTGGCCGAACACATGCATGCTAGGTGCACTGGAGAAACTGGGTGGGTGTGGGGGGTGGGGTCCTTTAATGGACTGAGGGCTTGTCCAAGTTGTCTGCTCTGGGGCGCCAAGCAGGAGAAAAGATATATAGATGTTTTCAGGCTCCGTTATCTAAGCTAAAGATCAGAGGTTGTCTCACATTTAAGCCAAACCTCGTTACATTTCTCAGATCTATATTTGTTGTGAATTCACTCAAAGATTATGCTTTAATGTGAAAGTATATCCCACACCCAGGACACCGTCTGTTTGAACGCCTACCCTCTGGCAGGCGCTACAGAGCACCAAAACCACCAGGCACAGGAACAGTTTTCCCCCACAGGATCCTTCCTCCTCTCCCGCTGCCTCTGGACATGCCTTCTCCCTCTCCTTCTCCTTTTCCCAACAGTAGCATAGTTTCCACCGGCACCCTGCTGGCCAACAGTACTGGTGGTGGTCGTTGGTAACCTGGGCCTCGACCGATCCAGTATGGAAATCCGATTTATGATCCGCATATTTTATTTGGCAAAGATTTTGCACCGGATGCCCTTCCTGACGCAACCCGCTCCATTTATCCGGGTTTGGGACCGGCACTAAGAATACAATAAACTAATAAATGACAAACATGGTAAATTACAAATTTCTCTAATGTTAAATACGGTGTACCTCAGGGCTCGGTTCTTTGCCCTGCCCTGATCTCTCTTTATATTTCAGCTCTTGGCCAAACTATACGCAGTCATGGAATAAATCCCATAGCTATGCAGATGATACTTAGCTGTATGTGTCTGTAAAGGCTGAGGCTGAGGATCACACTCATACGATGAATTTTAGAGGCCTACTTGGCCGCTGTGCAAAACTGGATGTCACTAAATTCCCTGTTTTTAAATTCAGATAAAACTGAGATGCTGGTCATTGGCCCTGCTAGACACAGACACCAGTTTGATCAAGTAATGCTAGACAACTCTGTGGTTTCACAAAGTGTGGCAGCCAAAAATCTTGGTGTTACGTTTGATCCCAGCTTTTCCTGTGATAAACACATTAAAGAAATCACCAAGACTGCCTTTTTTAATTTACGTAACATAGCTAACATTGGGTCTTTTCTCTCCATGGCTGACACAGAGACTCTAATACATGCATTTGTTTCATCCAGACTTGATTACTGTAATGTTCTGTTCTCAGGTCTGCCACATTCTGGTACTAACAGTCCTCAGATGATTCAGAATGCTGCTGCTAGAATCCTAATTAAAACTAGGAATTTGACCATATTACACCAATTCTTGCCTCCCTTCATTGGCTTCCTATCCATGTTAGGTCAGAATACAAGGTGCTTCTGCTGACTTATAAAATCCTAAATGGTCTTGCTCCATCCTACCTGTCTGATCTCCTTAAACCTCACATGCCATTTCGAGCTCTTCGTTCTCAAAACCCAGGGCTCCTGTGTGTAGCCAAAGTTAAGAAGAAGTCAGCTGGTGGCAGCAGGGCCTTTTCCTATCAGGCCCCGTTCTTGTGGAATAACCTGCCTGCTGCCATCAGACCATCAGAGTCTGTTGAGTCCTTTAAATCCAAACTTAAAACTCATCTTTCTACCTTAACCTACAATGAGTTGTCTTTAAGTTCAGTGCTTCACAACCTGTACTGCATGGTGGGTCGGTTTCTGTCTCAATGAATTTACCAACCACTCTTCTGCTGACCAGATTATATAGATTATTGGATTATTGGATATGGATTATTGAGCATGCATAAAGACAGTATAGATTATTGACTACTGCAGCTGTTCTCTTCTCTCACATGTCTTTTCTCTCTGAATTATATCTTCGCATATCTCTCCTTCTGTGTGTGAATGGTGTGATGTGAGTCTCCCCAGTGTGCACATGTAGTCTGTCCTCCTGCCAAGTCTCCATGGTGATGGTGGTCACCACCTGGATGCTGCTTGGCATCCTCCTCATCACATTCTTCATGTATTTTATAACTCCATTATAATTGTGTTATCCTCTTTCAGTGTTGTATTGTGTAAATTGTGTAAACACAACATCATTGCACGTTGTGCGTCTTGGGAGAGAGATGCTCCTCTGCTGCTCTCCCTGAGGTTTCTTCCTAGTTTTTCTCCCTGTTAAAGGTTTTTTAGGAAGTTATTCCTTATCTGATGCGAGGGTCTAAGCACAGAATGTTGTGTTGCTGTAGAGCCTCTTGAGGCACATGTGTAATTTGTGATATTGGGCTACACAAATAAAACTGACTTGACTTGCAGTTTTTTGGCACAGTTGCATTATTGGTAATAATGTAAAGTGCAAGGTAACATGCAGCTTAGCTGAGTATGATCTCAGCTTGCTGGTGTCTTGTCAGATCTCTTGTTTTAGTCGCTGCATCTTGGATTTGGAGTGAATGTTAGAAAACACATTTTTTACAACAGATGTGCTGCAGGTGTACTGTAGATTCATCTATAGGGGCATCGAGGTTCCTTTTTATGTCGTATGTTTTGCATCTATAGAAGAAACAAAGCTATAACAGTTCAGATGGACACCCTCTCACTCCCAACTCATCAACATGGTTGGTCAGGACCAGTGTAAGGAGTGATGTGTGACAGAAGGGTACCAGCAAGAGTTAAAGGGAAGGTTTACAAGATGGTAGTGAGACCAGCTATGTTATATGGTTTGGAGACAGTGGCACTGATGAAAAGACAGGAGGAGGAGGTGGAGGTGGCAGAGATGAAGATGATAAGATTTTCATTGGGAGTGATGAAGAAGGACAGGATTAGGAAGGAGTATATTAGAGGGACAGCTCAGGTTGGACGGTTTGGAGACAAAGCAAGAGAGACAAGATGGAGATGGTGTGGACATGTGTGGAGGAGAGATGCTGGGTATACTGGGAGAAGGATGCTGAATATGGAGCTGCCAGGGAAGAGGAGAAGAGGAAGGCCAAAGAGGAGGTTTATGGATGTGGTGAGGGAGGACATGCAGGTGGCTGGTTGACAGAGGAAGATGCAGAGGACAGGAAGAGATGGAAACGGATGATCCACTGTGGCGCCCCCTAACGGGAGCAGCCGAAAGTAGTAGTATTAGTAGTAGCACTAGTAGTAGTACTAGTAGTAGTAGTAGTGGTAGGTCAGGGTCCCCTTGACGTCACTTTTTAACTCACTGGGTACCCCTTTTACATCATTTGTCAGTGTGCAGGGGATTCCAGTAGACTTCTATAGAGTTTCCATAACATCTACGCTAGCAAAAGTGACTTGACTTGACAAATGTGCGTTAAGGATCTTGTCAGTGCATCATTTAGTCACACCAGCTGTGGACTGTCTCTGCATCTGTGTATTTTTTCCAATATGTCACAAAGAAAACAGCATAAAAACCTTCTAATCCTTCAAGCTGGTATTTGTAAAATGTCAAGCTAGGAAAAGGTGGAGTTTTTGTGGAGGTAAGGTTTGAGTCTGTCCAGCTCTCATGCAGCCGCCTCTCTCATAAGATGGCATCAGCCGGCACAGCTGCTCGCAGATCATCTGGAACCCAAACACGGCACCTAGAAATGAATTGCTATGTGGGTAAAGAGGCAGATGAGACGTGAAACATCTTGCCCAAGCAGAACAAGATGTCCCCTTTCCTGCCAGCAGTTCTGCAGTCACCCCCCCCCCCCAACAAAAAACAAACATCAGGCCAGATGCCAGATGTCTGGTTTGTCCCAGACGCCCAGTGAAAGGTCCTGCATCTGGAGCTGTGGGACCATCTCCCAGAAGATAATGGCTCTGGTTCCTCACATGTTGTCCTCTGACGTGAGTGCATGCCAGGCCGTTCCATGGTCTTCATGTCGGGTTTGCTGATGAGTACTTCGGCCTGATGGTGTGATGCTGATGCAAGAATCGTTAGTGTTAACGGTTCTTGCTCGTATAAACTGATGAATTTGAACCCTGCTCTCCGTTATACTGTCTGTACATTAATTTTCAGAAGTGTTGAGTGTGTTACGGTCTGACGGGCCGTCAACACACATTTCTGCACAAAACACACTTTATCAGAAGAAGCGGGAACCCCTCGATGCCTGCGCTGTAAACTCACCGTGTCTCTGTGAGGAACATAAATGTGCGTGTCAGTGAATCTTGTTGTGGGACAGTGGCTGTGCGTCATCTTGTCACTATCAGAGGCTCGGGTGAGGGTCTGAAAGTCTGGTGGCGAAATGCCTGATGTCCCCAAAGAGGATTGTGGTTTTAAAAACCTGTGTGTGTGTATGTGAGTCTTGTGATGGCCTGGCTGGCGGTCTGTCCAGGGTGTCTCCCCGCCTGCCATCCAGTGACTGCTGGGATAGGCTCCAGCATCCCCGTGACCCCGAGAGCAGGATAGGCAGTTTGGATAATAGATGGATATATAAGTACATAGTAGCTACAGATAAGATGCTTCAAAATGACCAGTCATCATCGTTCATCGTCCGCCCGCCTCATGACTCTGAATATGTATGATACCAAATCAATAACTGGAAATGTGAATGTTGATAAGTTTCCCAGTACTGGGGTGTTGTGTTGTGTTGTGTTGTGTTGTGTTGTGTTGTGTGTCCATAGGCTTACTAACTCACTGTGACCAGAGCTAGAAGTGCCAAGAACCAAAACCTTCCCCCTCCTGACACAATGAGTTGTTCCTTTTCATGTTTTCTGCGATATGTACATATCAAGAGTAGATAGTATACGACCTTCCCTGCATCTGAAAGCCGGTGGAGTGTCTTTGCCAGAACGCAGTGATTTCTCCTCATTTCGGCGGTGATGATTGTGCTGGCGAGTTTAGCCCCTTCTCTGTTTGTCTTCAGTAATGAAGGGAGACATTAAATGCAGCATCTCTAACCTCCAAAACACCCAAGATCTGTTTGGCTTTCCCCGCCTCATATCACCCGCAGAGAGAAATGAAGCGTGGGGTTATTATGCCGGCATCGAGTGGAGACGCTAGTCGCACAAGCAAACCTGAAAATGCTCTTATTGTCGTGTACAAAGGGCCTCTTCAGGGTAAAATTACTAGATAGGAAGGAAGGAAACGCATGCGAATAATAGCTGAGGGCATGCCTGTTGACTTGAAGAAATGCCTGCTGTTTCTCTGTAAGTCTTTTCTGATTATTTGGGTGGAGCTTTTGTAAAATACATCAAGTCAACACCATCTGGCAAAAAAGCTTGCACTTCATTTTTTCACTTATAGTGATTTTCAATTAAGGATTTATTTAATTCAGCAACACGTACAGTAGTGAACAATCTGAAAGTCCTTGGCGCTGTACATCTCGGTCACCAGAATGAAATGTTGGCCTTTTACATTTCTGCAAGCCACAGAGACGTTAAAATCTCGATGTTTCTGAACCGAAAGTGTGTTTCATATCAGCACCTTAACTTAGAGGTAATGTTCCTGCGTTCACATCACATGACTCAAGTTTTTGTCTACAAAAAAGAAAAAAGGCTCATATTCCATTTATTTTCATTGGAAAATGCAATATTTTAAGAGTTTCTGCTTTAAACTAAGTTTTGATAACATTTCTACATTACATTACATAACAGTCAATTAGCTGACGCTTTTATCCAAAGCAACTTGCAATAATTACATTATATTACATTATAATCATTTAGCCAGAATTACAATCATTCTGAAAAGGAAATGTACATTTTATTTTGACAAACTCCACTTAGTGAATGTATATGATCTTAAGTTTGTTAGTTATTATGAAGATTCTTTCAAGTCTCGCCAGAATATCGTTGGAATCAGAATCAGGATACTTTATTCATCCCTGAGGGGAAATTGGGTAATGGAATATTTCCAACATTGACATTAAACAGTAATTCCAACATTCTCTTGGACAGTGATTTTTTTTTTGTTGTTGCTTGGTTTGGATATATGTGTTCTTAGTTTGGATGTACATGTTCTTAGTTTGGATGTACGTGTTCTTAGATGGATATGTGTTCTAGTTTGGATATATGTGTTCTAGTTTGGATATATGTGTTCTAGTTTGGATATATGTGTTCTTAGTTTGGATATATGTGTTCTAGTTTGGATGTATGTGTTCTTAGTTTGGATATATGTGTTCTAGTTTGGATATATGTGTTCTAGTTTGGATATATGTGTTCTTAGTTTGGATATATGTGTTCTTAGTTTGGATATATGTGTTCTTAGTTTGGATATATGTGTTCTAGTTTGGACATGTGTTCTTAGTTTGGATATATGTGTTCTTAGTTTGGACACGTGTTCTTAGTTTGGATATATGTGTTCTAGTTTGGATATATGTGTTCTTAGTTTAGACACGTGTTCTTAGTTTGGATATATGTGTTCTTAGTTTGGACACGTGTTCTTAGTTTGGATATATGTGTTCTTAGTTTGGATATATGTGTTCTAGTTTGGATGTATGTGTTCTTAGTTTGGATATATGTGTTCTAGTTTGGATATATGTGTTCTAGTTTGGATATATGTGTTCTTAGTTTGGATATATGTGTTCTTAGTTTGGATATATGTGTTCTAGTTTGGATATATGTGTTCTTAGTTTGGATATATGTGTTCTAGTTTGGATATATGTGTTCTTAGTTTGGATATATGTGTTCTTAGTTTGGACACGTGTTCTTAGTTTGGATATATGTGTTCTAGTTTGGATATATGTGTTCTTAGTTTAGACACGTGTTCTTAGTTTGGATATATGTGTTCTTAGTTTGGACACGTGTTCTTAGTTTGGATATATGTGTTCTTAGTTTGGATATATGTGTTCTTAGTTTGGATATATGTGTTCTTAGTTTGGATATATGTGTTCTAGTTTGGATATATGTGTTCTTAGTTAGGATATATGTGTTCTTAGTTTGGATATATTTGTTCTTAGTTTGGATATATGTGTTCTTAGTTTGGATATATGTGTTCTTAGTTTGGATATATGTGTTCTTAGTTAGGATATATGTGTTCTAGTTTGGATATATGTGTTCTTAGTTTGGATATATGTGTTCATAGTTTGGATATATGTGTTCTTAGTTTGGATTTATGTGTTCTAGTTTGGATATATGTGTTCTTAGTTAGGATATATGTGTTCTTAGTTTGGATGTATTTGTTCTTAGTTTGGATATATGTGTTCTTAGTTTGGATATATGTGTTCTTAGTTTGGATATATGTGTTCTAGTTTGGATATATGTGTTCTAGTTTGGACACGTGTTCTTAGTTTGGATATATGTGTTCTTAGTTTGGACACGTGTTCTTAGTTTGGATATATGTGTTCTAGTTTGGATATATGTGTTCTTAGTTTGGATATATGTGTTCTTAGTTTGGATATATGTGTTCTTAGTTTGGATATATGTGTTCTAGTTTGGATATATGTGTTCTAGTTTGGACACGTGTTCTTAGTTTGGATATATGTGTTCTTAGTTTAGACACGTGTTCTTAGTTTGGATATATGTGTTCTAGTTTGGATATATGTGTTCTAGTTTGGATCTATGTGTTCTAGTTTGGACACGTGTGCTTAGTTTGGATATATGTGTTCTTAGTTTAGACACGTGTTCTTAGTTTGGATATATGTGTTCTAGTTTGGATATATGTGTTCTTAGTTTAGACACGTGTTCTTAGTTTGGATATATGTGTTCTTAGTTTGGATATATGTGTTCTAGTTTGGATATATGTGTTCTTAGTTTGGATATATGTGTTCTTAGTTTGGATATACGTGCTCTAGTTTGGATATATGTGTTCTAGTTTGGATATACGTGCTCTAGTTTGGATGTATGTGTTCTAGTTTGGATATATGTGTTCTTAGTTTGGATATACGTGCTCTAGTTTGGATGTATGTGTTCTAGTTTGGATATATGTGTTCTAGTTTGGATATGTGTGTTCTTAGTTTGGATATATGTGTTCTTAGTTTGGATATACGTGCTCTAGTTTGGATGTATGTGTTCTAGTTTGGATATATGTGTTCTTAGTTTGGATATATGTGTTCTTAGTTTGGATATATGTGTTCTAGTTTGGATCTATGTGTTCTAGTTTGGACACGTGTTCTTAGTTTGGATATATGTGTTCTTAGTTTAGACACGTGTTCTTAGTTTGGATATATGTGTTCTAGTTTGGATATATGTGTTCTTAGTTTAGACACGTGTTCTTAGTTTGGATATATGTGTTCTTAGTTTGGATATATGTGTTCTAGTTTGGATATATGTGTTCTTAGTTTGGATATATGTGTTCTTAGTTTGGATATACGTGCTCTAGTTTGGATATATGTGTTCTAGTTTGGATATACGTGCTCTAGTTTGGATGTATGTGTTCTAGTTTGGATATATGTGTTCTTAGTTTGGATATATGTGCTCTAGTTTGGATGTATGTGTTCTAGTTTGGATATATGTGTTCTAGTTTGGATATGTGTTTATAGTTTGGATATATGTGTTCTAGTTTGGATATATGTGTTCTTAGTTTGGATATATATGTGTTAGAGTTTGGATATATGTGTTCTAGTTTGGATATATGTGTTCTAGTTTGGATATATGTGTTCTAGTTTGGATATGTGTTCTAGTTTGGATATGTGTTTTTAGTTTGGATATATGTGTTCTAGTTTGGATATATGTGTTCTTAGTTTGGATATATATGTGTTAGAGTTTGGATATACACTACCGTTCAAAAGTTTGGGATCACCCAAACAATTTCGTGTTTTCCATGAAAAGTCACACTTATTCACCACCATATGTTGTGAAATGAATAGAAAATAGAGTCAGGACATTGACAAGGTTAGAAATAATGATTTGTATTTGAAATAAGATTTTTTTTACATCAAACTTTGCTTTCGTCAAAGAATCCTCCATTTGCAGCAATTACAGCATTGCAGACCTTTGGCATTCTAGCTGTTAATTTGTTGAGGTAATCTGGAGAAATTGCACCCCACGCTTCCAGAAGCAGCTCCCACAAGTTGGATTGGTTGGATGGGCACTTCTTTGAGCAGATTGAGTTTCTGGAGCATCACATTTGTGGGGTCAATTAAACGCTCAAAATGGCCAGAAAAAGAGAACTTTCATCTGAAACTCGACAGTCTATTCTTGTTCTTAGAAATGAAGGCTATTCCATGCGAGAAATTGCTAAGAAATTGAAGATTTCCTACACCGGTGTGTACTACTCCCTTCAGAGGACAGCACAAACAGGCTCTAACAGGTACTATTTAATGAAGATGCCAGTTGGGGACCTGTGAGGCGTCTGTTTCTCAAACTAGAGACTCTAATGTACTTATCTTCTTGCTCAGTTGTGCAACGCGGCCTCCCACTTCTTTTTCTACTCTGGTTAGAGCCTGTTTGTGCTGTCCTCTGAAGGGAGTAGTACACACCGGTGTAGGAAATCTTCAATTTCTTAGCAATTTCTCGCATGGAATAGCCTTCATTTCTAAGAACAAGAATAGACTGTCGAGTTTCAGATGAAAGTTCTCTTTTTCTGGCCATTTTGAGCGTTTAATTGACCCCACAAATGTGATGCTCCAGAAACTCAATCTGCTCAAAGAAGTGCCCATCCAACCAATCCAACTTGTGGGAGCTGCTTCTGGAAGCGTGGGGTGCAATTTCTCCAGATTACCTCAACAAATTAACAGCTAGAATGCCAAAGGTCTGCAATGCTGTAATTGCTGCAAATGGAGGATTCTTTGACGAAAGCAAAGTTTGATGTAAAAAAAATCTTATTTCAAATACAAATCATTATTTCTAACCTTGTAAATGTCCTGACTCTATTTTCTATTCATTTCACAACATATGGTGGTGAATAAGTGTGACTTTTCATGGAAAACACAAAATTGTTTGGGTGATCCCAAACTTTTGAACGGTAGTGTATGTGGTTAGTTTGGATATATTTTTCAGCGCTGTGTGTTAAGCAAGTCACGGTGAGACAGCTGGCTGTGAATTTTTGTCATTTTACACAAAAATACGAAAAACTGAACAGAAGTCAAATGGCGCCAAATAAGAAATGTTCAGCTTTAGAAGAGGAGGTTAGTGAATTGAAGAAATCCCTTGAATTCATGTCGGGACAGACGGAGAGCTTCGTACAACAGTTGAATGAGCGAAAAAAACAGATTTCCTGTTTGATGGACTGGCTGAATGAAAAGGACAAACAAGTGAATGAACAGAATAAACTGCTGATTGAAAAGGACAAACAGATTTCTCAGCTGGAAATGGTGGTCTCACAGCTACAGTGTGGACAGGAGAATTCACAGCAATATTCCCACCTGAATGACATCATCGTCACCAGACTGGAATCCAGATGTTATGCAGCTGTTTTCAAGGAGGGAGGGGGAGTCACCAGCCTGACAGGCTTCACCAGTGATGCAGAGCAGAGTTCCCTCCAAGAGCAAGTACTCACCTATTTTCAAGACAAAGGCATATCTGTGAATGGAGGCAATGTCGAAGCTTGTCACCCCCTTCCAAGAAAGGATAGGGGTAAACCATCAATAATAATTCAATTCACTATCAGACAAGACAGAATTGCGTTACTGAAACAAGGAAGAATATTGAAGGGAACCAATGTCTACGTGAATGAGCACCTGACCATGAAAAATGCAGACATCGCCAGGAAAGCCTGCTTGCTAAGGAGATAGAAGGAAATCCAGTCAACGTGGACATCCGACTGCAAAGTTTCCATCAAGCTCAATGGAACACCAGAACAGGCAAAGGTGCTCTGCATCAGAGAGACCGCACATCTGGACAAGTACCAGTGAGGAAGGTAATTGACCTTTCGCAAAGTCCCGCCCCCCTTAGTTACTGTTGCTATGCCCGTCAAGCATTTCAGAAATATCCAGGAAGTAGCCGGAAAACACCAAAACATGAAGGAAGAAATCAGCGCATTGTGTGGGTAAAAGTAACAGTAATAACACGTTAGCTGTATTAGCTATCAATAATAGCTGGTAGCCAGCTTAGCTTGGAGCAGACAGGTATTTGTGTTGATTTTGGATGGATTAAGCTGGCCATGGGGTCTGCTATACTGCCAAATCTATTGCCCACATTGCGCTTCTTGCATTCTGGGTTTCGAGAAGGGAAAGAGAATTACACCCCTCCAAACTTTTCACATATCTAGTATCCGGTCTGCAGATCCCATAGGCACACCGGTTCAGCATTTTGCTGTGTGTTTGAAAGCTTGACGGACCGTTGCTAAGGTAGGATTGGACAAGCACCGTTCTGGGGCGGTACTTTGCGAAAGGTCAATTAACACGTGTTACTTTGTACTATATTGAACCATTGGACACTAGACATCATGAACCTTGAACAAGACATTGATCCTGACAATCAACTTCTTCAATAATATAAACAATGATTGTTGTTATCAAACTGTAGGATGTTTTAACGAATATTAGTGCAGGACATGGTTTGTCCATCATCCACTTTAACAGCAGAAGTCTTTATGCGAACTTTCAAAACATGAAGGAATATTTAAATCTATTCAAGAAGCCATTCAATGTCATAGTGGTATCTGAGACTTGGTCCAGCTTGAGAAAGGGGTGGACTTTCAGTTGGATGGCTACCATTTAAATTACATGATTAGAGAGAACAAGAAGGGGGGGGAGGTGTGGCTCTATATGTAGACAAAGACCTCAATCACAAGGTAATAGAAAACATGCCTACAACTGTTGACGATATAATGCATTTCTATGCATTACCATAGAAATGTGCATGGAAAAGGGGGAAAATATAATCGTTAGTTGTGTGTACAGAGCACCTAGAGCCAGCATGGAAATTTTTAAGGAAAAAATGGAAGAAATGTTTGCTTGGTCAGATCAGAATGTAGTGTTTATTTGTGGGGACTTTAATATAGATTTGCTGAATCCCAGCAAGCACAAATTGACTGATGATTTTATTGAATCAATGTACAGCACGAGTCTCTATCCAGCAATCACTAAAACCAGTAGAATAACTTCACACTGTGCTACTCTAATAGACAACATATTCTCAAATAATATGGACAATAATGTCATGAGTGCGTTGTTGACACATGACATAAGTGACCATCTGCCAGTTGTGTGATCTATGGCTGTGATTATTTGAAGGCTAAAGGAGACAATATGATCAAACATGGAAGAGTTAGAACAGAGGAAGCCTTAGATGCATTTAAATATGATTTATTAATGCAAGGCTGGAGCATAGTACATGAGGAAAAGGACATTGACAGAGCCTATGACACATTTCTCAGTATATTTCTAACACTATATGACAAAAACTGCCCCATAAAACAATACAGCAGGAAACAAAACTATGAGAACAAACCATGGATTAAAAAAGGACTGCAAAATGCCTGTGAAAAAAATAATGCTCTGTATAGACAGTTCTTGAAATGTAGAACAGTGGATCCACACAATAGATACAAAAGATATAAAAATAAGTTAAACAATATTCTGAGACTGTGCAAGAAGGAACATTATAACAAGAAATTAGAGGATAACATAACATCAAGGGGACATGGAAAGTGTTAAATAGCAATAAATAGCAATAAATATTGGACCAAAGCTGGCAGCAGAAATTGATGACTCACCTCCTAATGATGTGTGGGCCATTGAGGATCATGGCGATAGAGTTCAATCTTTCTGAAAGCTGTCGAAGGAAAGGAAATCATTGATACTGTTAATAAGAGTAGGAACCAATCAACGACTGACTGGAATGGAATTGATATAATTGATATGGCTCTAATCAAGAAAGTTGTTGATGGTATTGTAAACCCATTAACTTACATCTGCAACCTCTCTTTCAAAACTGGTACATTTCCATACAAATGGAAATGTCCAAAGTCATCCCACTTTATAAAGAGGGCGATAGACATCAGTTTACCAATTACAGGCCTGTATCATTGCTTTCCCAGTTTTCTAAGATTTTGGAAAAACTCTATGCTGGAAGGCTGGATAATTTTATTGAGAAACACAAACTGTTGTCAGACAGTCAGTATGGGTTCCGATCAGACAGATCAACATCTATGGCATTAATGGAGCTGATGGAAGATATAACTAGCTGAACTGATAACAAGAAGTGTGCAGTGGATGTATTTATAGATTTGAAAAAAGCCTTTGATACAACTGACCATGAAATACTGCTTAATAAAATGATCAAGTACGGTATCAGAGGGGTGGGGCTAAACTGGCTGAAAAGTTATATGGGAAACAGACAATTTGTACAGATAGGTGATTACAAATCAAGATGCATGGATATTACTTGTGGTGTCCCCCAGGGGTCAGTATTAGGCCCTAAATTATTCATTTTGCATGTCAACAACATATGTAAGGTATCAAATCTATTGAAATTCATTCTATTTGCAGATGACACAACAGTTTTATGTTCTGGGGAGAACTTACGGGAGCTTTTGGATTTGATTATTAATGAGGGTGTATAGATTGAGCATCAGAGAGGGGGCAGGGTATTATAAGTAGAAACTACCTCCTGCTCCTTTTCAAACATGTAACGTTTGCTATGTTTGAAATAAAGACCTACCTACCTACCTATATGTGTTTAGTTTGGATGTAGGTGTTTTTGTAGTTTTTGGATATGTGTTTTTGTCTTTGTGTCGCGCTGGGGGAAACGGTATTATGTTTCATTTCATGTACGCAAGTACACAAAGTGAAATGACACACCCCAAAATGCATTTCTACAATAAAATTATCCTAAATAAGTCAACATTTGTAATGCTTTTTTTTTTTTGGTGAACCACCTAAATAGTGTAATTTATGTTTCATCTGTAGTAAATGTTTGATATATTCTGTGGATATATATTTTTACAACGCTATTTTGCAAACCAGAATAACTACAGTTGCATGTTGTTGCTCAAGGGAATTGTAGTTTTTAAAAGTATTAGTGTATTTCCCAGAATTGGAAGTTGTACATACTGAATTGAGAGTACACCGAGGAATATAAATGGATGGGAAAAAACGTTCTTTGTGTGGTCAGACTTTAAATATTTAAACAGCTGATAGCACCCCCACTTGGTCACATAGCTGAAGTCAATAGCTCTCTTATGACAGATAGACATAGGTAGACAGACAGACAGGCAGACAGGCAGGCAGGCAGACAGACAGACAGACAGATAGACAGATAGATAGATAGATAGATAGATAGATAGATAGATAGATAGACAGACAGACAGACAGACAGACAGACAGACAGACAGACAGACAGATAGATAGATAGATAGATAGATAGATAGATAGATAGATAGATAGATAGATAGATAGATAGATAGATAGATAGATAGATAGATAGATAGATAGATAGATAGATAGATAGATATTTCAAACACACCTCAAATCCAGAACAGAGTCAAATAGAGACAGAATCATGTATGTGTATGACAAACCCCTCAACCTTCATATTTCTATTTGAAAGCTCTGCGACCGTGTATGAAACCTTCACAAAGCAACAAGCAGCAGCAGCAGCAGCTGAGAACAGTCCGTCTGGTGTCTGCTGAGTCCTGAAGTTCTCCCCGTTGTCTTTTGCTTTACAGGTGGCAGGTGTGTTGAAGAAGCGCTGCACTGCGGGCATGTGGTTTAAGGCGAGGCGGTGTCCACCTCTCACCTCCGGCCTGCCGCTGTCTGCACATTAAGAACCCTCCCCAACACCGGACCACCATCCACTGCCTGTAAGTACAGTATTACCACCTCAGTCATGTGAACAGCCTGTGGACCGGCCGGCTGTTTCTGTATCTGGATTTTAAAAAAGCTGATTGAGCAAATCTATTATTTCCAGTGAAGTTTCACCCACATATGCCACAAACCCACTTTGTTGCTGCTGTGAAATCAGATCTGCTTGTGAAACAAGTTGCTGTGTGAGTTTGTTTTGTGAGTCGACAGAACAAGTTTGACTTGTATCTCATCAGAATGGATATCATCTGCAGCTAGGATGATACCGGCAGCTCCATGGCTCATGCCGTTTGATAGGTATTAGAGAAATAACACTCCCCGGCAGCGTGTGGGTTAGTTATTGATCATGACTTGAGAGTTCTGCGGGGGTGGTTTTGCGCCGGCTGGTCTTCCTTCCTTACTCTTGCTGCTGTTGGTTTGCCTAAAGTACTTTTTAGAGCGCAGCCACCAAGCTTTAAAGAAGCATTAAGAGTAAAGACATCTGGCGGAGACTTCCTATTGAAACAGATCAATAGTGTCCTGTTTCCAAGTCTGATTTAGATAAAGGTCATAGGTCATGAGGGTGCAGATGTAAGTTGTGTTCTCCCATATGGAAAACCATCATGTCCTTCCTCTCATCTCCACCACAGTGAAACCAGCAGGAGTCGAGTACGTCCTCATCAGTCTCTCTGCCTTCATATCCCCCTCATCATTACGTCCCCTGACCTGTTTCCCTCATGGCACTTCTCTCACCAGCCACTAGTTCACTTCATTGAGGACCCCTCCACGTCAGCTCAACATCTCCTGCATCATCTGGGTTGAGTCCTTCTCGCTTGCTGGTTCACGTGTGTTGATTTGACCTTCCTTCCATAAAGCTGCTGTCGATCATTTTGGAGAAGTGAGCAGTTTTGACATAACACCACCCCCCCAAAAAACTCCAGTGCCCCCCCACGCCCTTTGCTCTGCTTCCTCCTTCCCTCCCGTAACCCCTCCCTCCAAACCAGCTTCATGCGTGTTCCAGGATTTGAACATCATAACAGACAAAATGTGCACTGTGGCGGAGACTTCATGCATGTCATGAATATGTTATGTTGGTAGAGCTTTTGGTTACACCAGCATTGTTATTTTCAAGCACTGTTTTACTTGTAGGTTTGGTATTCATAACGATCGCTATTTCCAAAGCACCGACCGGGCTGCCGTGTATGGTAACTCTGAAGTGCAAAACACAAAAGAAAACGCAAAAAGAAAAACTTTTGGCCCTGAGCTGCAGATGCAACATACAAAAACTGTCTTGCAGGTCTGGCCTGCTAGTTTTTGTTTTTGCATCTGCAGCTCAGGGCTGATAGATTTTGTACGTTTGTGTTTTGCACCTCAGGACTGCTCCTTGTTGTTTTTGTATGTTGTGTCTGCACCAGAGGGCCCAAAGTTTTGTTTTTTGTGTTTTGCACGTCAGAGTCATGCATGTGCACACAACATAATTGGCACTGAGTCAGGGACACTGCTCAGTGGTGATTGGTTGTTTCATTTGGACTGAATGGATGTTTAGCGAATCAGGATGCAGCCCCGGGAGCAGCCGCTGGGTTTTTCACAGTACATTTACTCGATGAACACCTGTCGGTTTATAACGGGAGTCTCACCAACATGACCAGATGGTGTTAGAAGAAAGTTAACTACAGCAGCTTTACCAGACTTCCCCCATCCGAGGTTTGACCCTTATGTCCAGTAACAGATAAATCTGAGAAGGCCGAGGGCTGAAGAGTTGTCAGGTATGTCTGTGTTTTTAAGAGGTACATCCAGCGTGGCTGTGACCATCTTCCAAAAGCTATCTGAGTTTTGTTTTTTGTAGAAAACACTAAAGGAAGTGCTCTAACTGAGGCTGTTCTCCGTCAATTGCTCTAAAATGGCCAATTTCCTGTCCGGCGTGTGTGTTTCCGTGTTTTTATCGTCCTCTGCTGTAGTTATCTAGCCGCACTCAGAGACATCACTCATGCAGGCTGCGGCAGTAGCAAGCCGATGTGCAGTAAAACTGATGGACGGCCTTCCGCCTGACTGAAGATGTATGAGACATGTAGCCGGAGAGGAAGTGTGTGTGTGTGTGTGGGTGGGTGGGGGTGGTGGAGGGGGGGGGGTCCTCTTTCTATTTCCCGTGCCTCCATCAGGTAGCAGCATGGAAAATAGAAACGCTTATCGTGCCTTTGGACTTGAATGGGCATTTTGTCTGTGGCATCTGTCTGTAGAGGATATGGTGAGTGACAGCTTGTCTGGTTTACCCAGAATCCTCAGAGTCTGCTGGAAAAATGGTGTGTTAGAGAGCAGCAGTTGTCTCATTAGACTTGGTGGGGTGGAGAACTAACTCAAATGTGGCTCTGCTGCACAATAAAAGTCCAACATGAACCTGCCTAGATTCACGAGTCCACAAACAAAACCTTCCTCTTGATGCCCCTCTGTCCTTCATTGTTCTCCAGTGTGTTCATATGACAGAACATCAATATGAAAGGGATAATCCATGACAAGTTGTGCATTAATCACTGGTCTAAATTCATGGGCTGGCCACAAAGCTGCTTCGTATATCGCCATAGCAACACAGTGAATCAGTCATAACCATTAAGCATTCAACACACCATGACCTTTTAATTCTGACTCCAAAAAGTTCAACAGAAAATAAGTGAATGCTTTTATTTCAGTTCTTTGGTAAGGGCCCAAAGAATTGACCTCACAACTGCTCTCCACCGGGCAGTTATTTGCCTCTGCAAGTCAAGTCCATTTAATTTGTATAGCCCAATATCACAAACTGTACATTTGCCTCAGGGGGCTTTACAGCAACACAACATCCTGTCTTTTACACCCTCACATCGGATAAGGAACAACTCCCTAAAAACCTTTAACAGGGAGGAAAAGTAGGAAGAAACCTCAGGGAGAGCAACAGAGGAGGATCTCTCTCCTAAGACGCACAACGCACCATGTATCAGAACCAGAATCAGGTTTATTGGCCATGCAGGTTTGCACACATGTGGAATTTGGCTAATTTTGTGGCTCTCAGTGTACTTAACTGTTTTTATATCTGGTTGTTTTGGGGTACAGTGCTCTGTAGCGCCTACCAGAGGGGAAAAGTTGGAACAGGTTGTGACCAGGGTGTGATGGGTCTGCAGTGATGTTGCCTGCCCGTTTCCTGAGTCTGGAGGTGTATAAGTCCTGAATGGAGGGCAGGTTGTTTCCTGAGTCTGGAGGTGTATAAGTCCTGAATAGAGGGCAGGTTGTTTCCTGAGTCTGGAGGTGTATAAGTCCTGAATGGAGGGCAGGTTGGCACCAGTGATTTTCTCTACAGACCTAACTGTCCGTTGTAGTCTGTCCCTGTCCTGTTTGGTGGCTGATCCAAACCAGACAGTGATGGATGTGCAGAGGAGAGTCTGGATTATTGCAGTGTAGAACTGAATCAGTAGTTCTTGAACTTCCTGAGCTGGTGGAGAAAGTACATCCTCTGCTGGACATTTTTGATGATTGTATTTAAGTTGGATGCCCACCTGAGGTCCTGGGATATTGTGGAACCCAGAAGTCTGTAGGTTTTCACCGCAGACACTGTGCTGTTGAGTATGGATGAAGGGTGGCAGTGTTGGGGGGCTCCGCCTGAAGTCCATTGTCATCTCCACAGTTTTGGGCATGTTGAGCTCCCCGTTGTTATGGCCGCATCAGAGGGCCAGCTGATCAACCTCCCATCTATATGCAGACTCGTCACCATCCCGGATAAGGCCAGTGATGGTTGTGTCGTCCGCAAACTTTAGGAGTTTAACAGACAGGTCACCTGAGGTGCAGTCATTTGTGTAGAGGGAGAAGAGTAGAGGGGAGAACAGACGTCCCTGGGGGGCGCCACTGCTGATTGTCCGGGTTCTGGATGTGATTTTCCCCAGCCTCACCAGCCGCCTCCTGTCTGTCAGGAAGTTGCTTTTTCTCTTTAACAATTTTTAATGATTTGCACAATACATTTTCATGCACATACACATGAATATATATGGAACTATGTAACCATAAATGTATTATACCCAATCCATATACATAGATTAGTACACAGATTGCACATATATCTTGCCATACATGTTATTCATAACACACACATACATAGAGAAAAGAGAAAAAGGAAAATAAACAGACAACAAAACAAGAAAAAAAAGGAGGGGGGTTCTCTGCAGCCTCAATCTAACTCTACTCTTCCTTATTGAGTGGGATTTGTAAGCTCTTGTGATCATTGAAATAGGAGGTCCAAATCTTCATAAACTTTTGTATAGAGCCTTGACGGTGTATCTGTATAATGTCTTTAACCCATCTGGAAAAATTAGGTGGTGCTTGTTGCTTCCATGAGAGAGCAATGAGACATCTAGCAAGCAAGGAGAAAAATGCTGTGATTACATGTGCTTTACATTTAAGGGTACGACTTTCTGGAGAAAAACCAAATAGGGCACATATGGGGTTAGAAGGAATGTCTTAGTGAAACATCTTGCTACAGGTGTTAAGAATACCGGTCCAACATGTGTTAAGGTTAGGGCATGACCAGAACATGTGTGTGTGATCTGCTGGTTGACTTTTACAGCGAGGATGGGAAGGGTCCGTGTTAGGAAAACGTTGGCCAGTCTAGCATTGGTTAGATGTGCTCTCAAAACAGCCTTTAGTTCTATTAAGCTGTGTCTTGCACACGATGAGGAGGTACTGAGTATTAGGCCACGTGCAGCCTCCCAGTCATCATCCGTCATTTCCCCTCAAGGTCCTCTTCCCAAAGTCTCCTAATAACTTGCAATGAATGATGGAAGATATTACTTACTCTGCCATAAAGAACTGTTACTAAGCCTTTCGCAGTGTGGGGATAAAGAAAGAATGTGATCAATTGTATTGTGTGTTGGCAAATTTTGGAAAAGAAGTAATGTTTTTCTGGGCAAAGTGTCAAATTTGGAGATATCAGAAAAAGTGAGATTTTGGCAGATCATACATTTGGGAAAGTTGTGTAAATGAACCAAATTTTCCATCAACATATAAATTAGAAAGTGATTTGATTCCCTTCGAGAACCAAACTCCAAAGGTAGAATCAGAAACAAGCCGGGACGTTTTAGTAAGTTTTCAATAAGTTTAGTTTTTAGTAAGTGAGTAAGTTGTTTATCCACTGGCAGATGTGGGCTGGTACAGTGAGCTGGGTGGGTTTGGAGTGGAGGATATCTGGGACGATGGTGGTGAATGCTAACCTGAAATCCACAAATAGGACCCTCAGGAATCAAGAACACTTTATTTGTCATTTCATTTCATGCACTTGCGCACACGAAATGAAACAAAACATCATTTCCCCCAGCCCACAGCAGTGCAACACAAAGACAAAAACACACATCCAAAAACTACAAGAACTGCGAGAACACATTTATCCAAACTAACACATATATTGATCAATCAATCAATCAAGTTGCATTTTATATATATACAAACTAAACAAAAAAAATCACTGTCCAGGAGAACGAACGCCAGCCAGGATGACTATCGGAATTGCTGGTCTGCATGAGCTAAAAGTTAGCTTAGCCTGCCCCGCTTCCGCATCCTGTCAGACCGCCCTCGGTGTTTCCTCTTCGGGCGCAGCTCCGGGCAGGGCCGTGGTCCTTGGGCCCACCGGACACAGCAGACCAAGCTCCCTCAGCCAAACCAATGCTAGCTGTCCCAGCCAGACACCTTCGACACACCTCCCCACACTCCACATGACGACACTAAAAACGCAGTCAAGGCTAAGCGAGGCCACCGCCAGACCACCCTCGGTGTTATCAGAACTGCCGGTCTGCATGGGCTAGCAGTTAGCTTAGCCTGCCCCGCTTCTGCATCCTGTCAGACCGCCCTCAGTGTTACCTCTTCAAGCGCAGCTCCAGGCAGGGCCGTGGTCACTGGGCCCACAGAATGCAGCAGACCAAGCTCTCCCAGTGTGTGTCCCTGGTGAGTTGATGTGTTGGAAGATGTAGTGCAATCCCATGTTGACTGCATCTTCCACTGACCTGTTTGCTTGGTAGGCAAACTGTAGAGGGTCGAGCAAGGGCCCTGTGATTTCCTTCAAGTGGGCCAACACCAGTCTCTCGAAGGATTTCATGACCACAGACATTTGGGCAGCGGGCCTGTAGTCATTTAATCCTGTGATTCTGGGTTTCTTGGGGACTGGGATGAAAGTGGAGCTCTTGAAGCAGGGGGGGTCTTCACACAGCTCCAGTGATCAGTTGAAGATCAGTGTGAAAGTGCAGGCCAGCTGGTCAGCACAGACTTTCAGACAGGAGGGAGACACACCATTTGGGCCCGCTGCCTTCCTGGTCTTCTGTCTCTAGAAGAGCTGGCGCATGTGCTCAACACAGATCCTGAGTGCGGGTGTGGGTTTGGTGGGGAGGGGAGAGGGGTTGACAGGGGGTGCAGTAAGTTGTATGTTGTGGCCTTAGAGGGTGAGGGGTGTGAAAGTGCGCTTATCAAACCTGCAGTATCCCATGCGCTACGTCCCCCTGGTGAAACTCCTCACTGTCAGGTGGAAAGAAGAGGCTGGCGACTCCACATGTATCGGAGGAGGCATGTGGTAGTCTGCAGCCCAGTTTGTCAGAGAGCTTCTCAAAACATTCCCGCAGTTGTCCAAACTGACATGTTATGTGTTTTTTGGCAGCAGTTATCTGTGTGAGAAACTGTTCTCATCTGTCAACTTTAATAAATCAAAGCATAGGTCCAGACTGACAAATGAACATCTCCAGGCTGTCCTCAGGGTGTCCACTGCCCAGTCCCTGAAAGCAAATGTGCCTCACCTATGTCAGCAGAATAAGTGCCAGGTTTCTGGCAAGAAGTAGGCTAGACATGTAGGCCTAGGCCAGGCTACACTATGTACATAGTTACCTATTCACGTGAAAACTCAGAAAAAAAGTGAAATAATAATAAAAAACAATGTGAAGGTTATATGTATAGTCGAACAATTTTTTTCTTCATCCCTATTGCACCGGCCCTCCTCCATAAGACCACCTGTCAAGTGGCTCTCAGGTAATTTGAGTTTGAGACCTCTGCTTTATAGGCAAATACACCTAAGTATCACCTGCAAAGCAGTGGAAATTTATTCCATGACTGTGTATAATTTGGCCAAGAGGTGAAATGTAAAGAGAGAAAAGTAGAGGACCAAGAACTGAGCCCTGAGGTACACCATATTTACCGTCAGAGAATTTTGATGTAATATTATTATAGCAGACACAGTGTGTTCCTCCAGATAAGTAGGACTTAAGCCACGAGAGAGCTAAGCCAGAGACACCAGAATTACAGTTTATTCTGTCTAGTTGTATACAGTGATCAGTGGTGTCAAAGGCTGCACTGAGGTCCAGTAATAGAAGCACAAAAGTGGAATCAGAGTCTATAGGTGGTAGAAGATCATTCACCACTCTGGTCAGAGCAGTTTCAGAGGGGTGACAGGGCCTGAAAGCCGATTGAAAAGGTTCATATAGATGGTTTTCTTCTATATGGGTCAAAAGTTGTTGATACACAACTCTCACTAGTACTTTAGAAAATAATGGAAGATTCGAGACTGGTCAATAGTTATTAAGAGACCCTGGATCAAGGTGCGGTTTTTTAAGTAGAGGTTTGACCATAGCTGTCTTAAAGCTGCTGGAACAGTGCCAGTAGTAAGAGATAAATTAACAATGTCAAGCACTGTAGGTCCCAGGAAAGGCCAGAGGTCTTTAAAAAGTTTTGCTGGTAAAGGGTCAAGTAGGCAAGCAGTTGGTAGAAACTGACACGAGCTTTGTCAAATAACAGAAAACTAAATCAGTTCACCTAGACACAATGTTAATTGACAAAAACATTTCATCATCATCTAAGTGACCTCTTCAGTATCAACTGACTGCAGGTATCCCACCCTTCTGAACATAAGGGATACTTTCGCTCTCTCTCTCTCTCTCTCTCTCTCTCTCTCTCTCTCTCTCTCTCTCTCTCTCTCTCTCTCTCTCTCTCTCTCTCTCTCTCTCTCTCTCTCTCTCTCTCTCTCTCTCTCTCTCTCTCTCTCTCATATATAGATGTGTGTGTGTGTGTGTGTGGTGGGGGGGGGGCGGCATGGTGGCCCAGTGGTTAGCACCATTGTCTTACAGCAAGAAGGTCCTGGGTTCGAACCCCAGGCCATCCCAGGTCCTTTCTGTGTGGAGTCTGCATGTTCTCCCCGTGTCTGTGTGGGTTTCCTCCGGGTGCTCCGGTTTCCTCCCACCATCAAAAAGACATGCATGTTAGGGTTAATCCTCCTGCCTGTGCCCCTGAGCAAGGCAATGGGAAGAAGAACTGGAGTTGGTCCCCGGGTGCTGCAGTTGCCCACTGCTGCTATACAATAGGATGGTTACATGCAGAGAACACATTCCGTGTAACTGTACAGTGACAGAATAAAGTGGCTTCTTCTTTCTTGACATTTTGCGTACTAAATAAAGTATTTGTTTGTTGCAGAGACAGAGATGTGGAGCAAAACCAGTAATATGAATTGAAACGATGGCATGTAGTTTATAACTGGAATCAGATGCGACTAGATTTTCAATTTAGAGGTTCTGTAAGCTGGAAGTTTGTCCTGACTCATTGGCTGCGGAGTCCATTTGTCACCTACTGCAGTTCTCAAAGACTAAAGCAAAGCTCCGCGACGCCATTAACACACACATGGAACGCAACTAGTAAACCATGAATACATTTACCACAAGACGACACAAACACTTTAACCACCGGCCCAGCACCTAGTCATCTGTCTGTCTGTCTGTCTGTCTGTCTGTCTCTCTCTCTGACTCGATGTGTACATAAACCGTAAATAAGAGAGGAAGAGAGGTGGTGAGTGAGAGGCAGAGATAGATAAAAGGTATAGATAGATAAATAGATATAGATAGATAGGAGAATGTTCTCCACCAAAAAAGAGCCCATAGGTGGTTTGCACAAGCAGCTTATCACCTGTAGTGAGGTTTTAAGCTGCTTCCTCACGGTCCTCCGTAATTATAACACGTTACTTCCCCTGTAACAGTAAGCTTCTCCTTCCATAAGTTGTCGTGAGAAGGAATATTAATAAAAGCAAAGTGTAATGTCACATAGCGGTTATAATGTCCACGCTAGCTGACTTGCTAACTGCCGGCTATCGTTAAGTTAGCTCTTATAACGTTATTCATTGTAAACATGCTGCCAATAGCAGTCTTACTGACTATACTAGACGGAGAAACTACACAGAAACACACCGCCTACATATTCTATTGTTCTCACACTGTTTTAATAACCCACAATGCACAGAGGCAAACAGTATCTGGGGCATATCTCCTGCCACCGCTAGGGGCGCTAATGTAGGAAACGCTCCTGTGGGTCGTATTAGAGGACACACGACCTGTGTGGTCGTATGGGTTGGAGGACTTGATAGATAGATAGATAGAGAGAGAGAGAGAGAGAGAGAGAGAGAGAGAGAGAGAGAGAGAGAGAGAGAGAGAGAGAGAGAGAGAGAGAGAGAGAGAGAGAGAGAGAGAGAGAGATGGATAGATAGATAGATAGATAGATAGATAGATAGATAGATAGATAGAGAGAGAGAGAGAGAGAGAGAGAGAGAGAGAGAGAGAGAGAGAGAGGAGAGAGAGAGAGAGAGAGAGAGAGAGAGAGAGAGACCTTTGACCTTTAACCAAGCCTTTAATGTTCCAATTCTTCAGTCACATCAAGATAACATCAACACAAAAACTCATATACATAGTGGAAAAACACAACAATCGCCATACACAGTAAAAACAAAGGATACACCTTCCCCCTATTTCCCCTTTTTTCAAAGATTAAGAATAAGCACTTGGTCTTCCACTGTGCACAGCACATCCCCATGTCCCCACATAGAAATAAATCCTTCTAGGTTTGAACTAAGGTTGAAGAACATGAACTCTATTTTCAGCCGAGCAGCCAGTAGACCCCTGAACATGAGCATGGCGTCTGTGGACCCTGTGCCTTTCATCTTGTTCCTTCTGCTAAGCCAAATGCTCATTTTCGCCTGTCCTATCAGAACATTAACCAAGGTGATACGTCTGCACTGTGCTGCCATGTACCTCGGACCAAAGACAAACAGGCTGTCTTCAAGAACCTCTCCTAAACCTCTGAGCCACCGCTAGAGAGAGAGAGACAGAGAGAGAGACAGAGAGAGAGAGAGAGAGAGAGAGAGAGAGAGAGAGAGAGAGAGAGAGAGAGAGAGAGAGAGAGAGAGAGAGAGAGAGAGAGAGAGAGAGAGAGAGAGAGAGAGAGAGAGAGAGAGAGAGAGAGAGAGAGAGAGAGAGAAGAGATAGATAGATAGATAGATAGATAGATAGATAGATAGATAGATAGATAGATAGAGAGAGAGAGAGAGAGAGAGAGAGAGAGAGAGAGAGAGAGAGAGAGAGGGAGGGAGGGAGGGAGGGAGGGACAGATAGATAGATAGATAGATAGATAGATAGATAGATAGATAGATAGATAGATGGATAGATAGATAGATAGATAGATAGATAGATAGATAGATAGATAGATAGATAGATAGATAGATAGATAGATAGATAGATAGATAGATAGATAGATAGATAGATAGATAGATAGATAGATAGATACACAGACAGACAGACAGACAGACAGACAGACAGACAGATAGACAGATAGATAGACAGACAGACAGACAGACAGACAGACAGACAGACGGATGGAGGAAATATTCCTGTGTTGGATTTGGCAGTACTACATCTGTGAGGTAAAGTGTAGTCAGCTCCTGATTCGTTCTGCCACAGATAAACCCAGAAATCACTGCTTCGGTAAATTGCAGATAAAATTAGCCTGTGTCTGCTGTTAGAGACACTTCACCATGTTTTCTCCATCAGGGTTTCTGTCCTCAATCTTGTCTCAACATACTATCAGAACACAGCCCAGATGAACCTGACGCGAAATTCCTGAATTCCTTTTTAAAGAGCACTTCAGTAAAACGTTTTTCTTTTCATCCTCGCAGAATATGTATTTTTCTCTTCCCGCTCGAGGGCAGCGCCTTCCTTTCAGTTCACTATGGTCCTTTGTATTTTCCACCATTTCTACTTCTCACAGGCAGCTTTAAAGGAGATCATATTCATGTTATTTCTCCATGTGGCATCCTTTCATTTACCTCTGGAAGACATGTCATTTGTTCCCTGTAATCCACATTCTTCCCAGTTGCTCCTCCCCTCTGCTGGTCCAGGAGGGCTGCAGACTACCACATGTCTCCTCCCATACATGTGGAGTCACCAGTCGCTTCTTTTCTCCTGACAGTGAGGAGTTTCACCAGGTGGACGTAGCGCGTGGGAGGATCACGCTATTCCCCCGAGTTCCCCCTCCCCCCTGAATGGGCACCCCGACCGACCAGAGGCGGCGCTAGTGCAGCGACCAGGACACACACCCACATCCGGCTTCCCACCCGCAGACACGGCCAATTGTGTCTGTAGGGACGCCCGATCAAGCCGGAGGTAACACGGGGATTCGAACCAGTGATCCCCGTGTTGTTAGGCAACGGAACAGACCGCTACGCTACCCGGACGCTGCAGAATAAGTTACTCTTCATGAGTATTGTAACTGATTACTGATGACATTTAGGACGGAGAATTCAGTATTCAGGCTGTGATCTGAGCAGCTATGAAACATGAGTAAATACCAGAAACAGCTTCTCAGAGCCTCATAGAGACGTTTTCTCATAGCAGGTATGAGTGGTTCTGAACACAAACCAGTCCCGTGGCATTTCCATTAGTGTGGGGTTTGGTGTGGAAAGGATCCAAACCGTGTTCATATCTGGATTTTCATCACTGGTAACCGTGCTGAACATGGCCAGAACATGGTGGGGGGGGGGGCTTAATGACGTTTGTGTTCAATGATTGGTTTTACATTCACATCACATCAAGTGATGTGACATCCGACACAGTGTTGGTACCGTCCAACACCATTATTACCTCCTGTACTGATCCTACAGCGCCGTCAGAAGTCACAACCAGCCCCCGTTCGTCTTTTCCCATCAGGAAACAGAACTTAAGTAAAGTGTCTGAATCCATGTCAGGGTTGGCTGAGGAGACGCCACACACGTGCATCACTTAGATGGGCGCCATTGCATCATGGCGTCATTTGCTGAAGTCCCTGTAGTTTTTCTGTGGGACTTCCTGGTCCTGATTTGGACTCCAACGCTGATGGAAACGTGAACAATAACTGTGCAGCGGCCTCCAGCATGCGCTGACCTCATTTTGGCCTCATTAGGATAATGGAAATAGAAAAACGTTATGAAACGAGCAGACTGATTAACAGATAAAATGGCCAGGTTCCTGTCCTCACTTGATGGTCTAACAGCTCATAATCGTATCTCCAACAAACTGGTGTAGTCCTTTAAAGTGGAGCCCCAGACCTTTTCATAAGAGGATCATCTTCAAACCGCCATCTCTCGAGGTTTCCAGTCTTCTGCTGTACAGGCTGTTAGTCGGAGCCCTTTGCCGATGGAAATGAGAGGGGTTAGTGGGCCAAACAAATCTCTTCACAACCCAACACCTCCTTCACAGGAGATATCATCCACCCTCTGCTATCAGAGGCCTTCAGCGTTCGAGTATTTTCATATTTTTTTGCAGTTATTATCATGAAGCTGAGTTAATTGACACTCTAGTCTGAGAGAACACGCGTTCTCATATCTGTGGGAGGAAGGGGGGGGCAGGTCTACTGAGATTTAGTTCATGCTTTACTAAATATCAGGCACATTTCAGTGTCTGCGCCTGGAGGGAAATTGACGCCGGCGTCACAAATGTCATCAATAATCTTTAATGGAGAACTGGGCCATTGTTCAGAAGTAAAACCCAGCAGGTCAGCCGCAGATGTTTTAAAAGGACTTCAACAAAACCTCGCCCCTATTTTTCTAAACGCTACTCGCTGCTTTTAAAAAAGCTGGCCAGCTCTATTCAAACATGGTGGCTGGTGTAAATTAGCCTGGACCTCACCGGCCCTCACTGGAGGGCTGCAGCCATGGGTCATGAATTTACCAGGGGTCATGTTGACTCAAGAGGTTAGCTTGACTTTCCAAACCTCTTCCTCTTTCTCTGAGAATTTGAGAAGAGAAAGTTTCTTTGACAACTTTCCCCGTGACCTACTTACAGCACAAGAGGAGCACGATAAGGGAACATGTACCCCCTCACACTGAGCTCTCACTTTCTGTCAATAGTCTGCTCCAAACTAGCCTTTCTTTCTGCCTACTTGAATAAAGTTGAGGCAGAATAGACACAGATCACTTGGAGCAAAATGTGTGCTTGAAGAAGATTTCCTCTAATCCCCGCTGCTCACAACACGGCAATCCAAGGTCAGTGTTCCCACAGATGCAGAGGGAACGTCTCCGTTATGGAAACGGATTGAAGGGGAGAACTCGACTTTTATTGTGACGTAACATCGACACAATAAACACACACAGGTGAGGGCACATCCCTATGCGACGCCACACGGGAGGTCCTCTTGACCCGCTGTGCATGACTTCACTGCAGCCAACAGATACTGGAAGGGAAAATCAACATAAAATTACCATAAGACTTCTATTTATAGATGCTTTGTTTTCCATGTGTGGAAAATATCTTCCACGTCATGTTGGTGCACCACAACATTTCTACCAAGCTCGGGTTTTAAAAGTAAAACAAACCAACAAACCAACAAAAACACTTTAATGCTATGACTTTGGATCCCTCGATGAAAAAAGCACCTGTCTCAGTGATGAGAATCCTGAATATGATGAGGACGCCGAGGACTGGCTGGCATAATGAGGCATGTACATACAATGAACGTCGCCCGTCTGCTGGCTCTGCGTCTATAGAAATATCTGCTGTACTCTTGTCATTGACGTGTTCCAGCACAATAAAGGGATATGTGGGAAGAGAATATGAAGTTACATAAAGGCTCGCTTCTAATAGGAGCCTAATCCGGATCAGAACAGCTATGTATCTTTGTGCACACAGGCGCTCGGCGATGACAAGAGCGAGTGCCCGTACATCACGTCCTCCCAGCAAACACAGCTACTCTGGTTCCCCTCATGCAAAATGGGCCTCATTATCGGCTCTCACCTTTGTATTTTCCAGAAACGGTCCTTTATTGCTTTAAAGGTAATCTGAAAAGTCTCCATCGGGGACGTTAGCATGTGCGTGTTTCTAGCAAAGCCGCATGATTAGTATGTTCTGCGTGTTCAGCGGTCGCAGTAGGAGGTGCTTTCTCCATTAAGGGAAGAAGTAATTCTATTGTGCGTACGTGCGGGTCGGAGAGGTGCTGGGAATGAAAGAAGCCTCGCTGGAACGCAGTCGTCACATCCTCCCTGACAGTGTGGTGGTAGTATTATTTATAGAAATTCCCCACCAATGCTGGCTCCAGGGCAAGTAACAAATTGTGAAGCTTAGTGTGATCTCTCATCCGCTGTTGGGTTTTTTTTTTCCTTTTAAGTGATTGAAGAGCAGCCGCCCATGAAGGTCATCAAACCTAAAGATTGGTATGTGCTGGCTCCAGCAGAGATTACACCACCGGGCCTTATCTGAGGTTAGCTGAAACGTTTTCAACACCACTTCCCCCCACATGTTGACGTTTTCATCAGACAGGAAAGGCCTAGTGTCTTCTGACCTGAATACAGGATAAAAGTTGGGTCAGGGTCCCAGAAGGGGAATCAGTTCATCTGGACACAACCTTTATTGGGAGAAACGTTTCATCACTCATGTAAATGACCTCTTCAGTCTCCACGGACTGCAGGTGTCCCCACCCTTATACACAATACAGTGGCTGCAGGTGTCCCCACCCTTATACACAATACAGTGGCTGCAGGTGTCCCCACCCTTATAAACAATACAGTAGCTGCAGGTACCCCACCCTTATAAACAATACAGTGGCTGCAGGTGTCCCCACCCTTATACACAATACAGTGGCTGCAGGTGTCCCCACCCTTATAAACAATACAGTGGCTGCAGGTGTCCCCACCCTTATAAACAATACAGCTGCATAATGACTGAAACCAACCATCAGTTTCATATGCAAATATGGGTGTGACCATTAACCAGAGTTACAGTGGTCATGTGTAGTATTCACAGAGGGTTGGGGAATGTTTGCAGGGATGGTCGTTCCCTCTTCACATAGATGGCCTCTTTGACTCCCTGTTCAAACCAGCATTCCTCCCTATCAAGGAGGTGCGCATCCTCATCCCTGAAAGAGTGGCCACTGGTCTGTAGATGGTGTAGACTGTGGAGTCCTGGTCTGTAGATGGTGTAGACTGTGGAGTCCTGGTCTGTAGATGGTGTAGACTGTGGAGTCCTGGTCTGTGGATGGTGTAGACTGTGGAGTCCTGGTCTGTAGATGGTGTAGACTGTGGAGTCCTGGTCTGTGGATGGTGTAGACTGCAGTCCTGGTCTATAGATGGTGTAGACTGTGGAGTCCTGGTCTGACGTGTTAGCTCTCCTGTGTTGTGACATCCTCTTGTCCAGCATCTGTTTAGTTTCCCCAATGTACAAGTCATGACAATCCTCCTGGCCCTTAACAGCTACACTATATTGCTCTGTTTGTGCCGGGGACCTGATCCTTGGGGTGGACCAGCTTCTGGTGCAGCGTGTTTTGGGGTTTGAAAGCAACTGAGATTTGGTGTTTGGAAAATACACATCTCAACTGTTCTGACACTCCCACCACATACAGAATCACCACTGGTTTACACTTAGACAGCTGTTGTCCTTCTCCTCTCTTCCATCGGCTGGTGCACTGTTTGGGGTCTTCCTGGCTCTGACCAACCCCCAGTCAGGATAACCACACTTAACCAGGGCCTGTCTAATGTGGGATTTCTCCCCTTCCCCAGCCGCTGTGTCGGTGGGGACGTTGTCAGCTCGGTGGTCCGGCGTCCTGATGACTCCTAGTTTGTGCTCCAGTGGATGATGAGAGTCAAACCTTAAGTACTGATCAGTATGTGTTGGTTTACGGTAAACATGAACAATCAAATGTCCCCGGTCACCAGTTGTAATGTCAGAGTGTAAGAAGACTAACCTGTCATGTTCCACATCCTCCCTGGTGGACTTGATGTGGTGTCCACAGAGTTCATGTGGTGGTGAAATGAGCTACATCCTGAGATCTAATTTTAACCCAGGTGTCGTCCACAAATCTGAACCAATGGCTAGGTGGTGTCCCTGGATAGGATATCAGAGCCTCTTTTCCACTTCCTCCATATACAAGGTGGCCACTACAGTGAGACTGGGGAACCCATAGCACACCCATGCCTCTGCCTATAGTACTGCCCCCTGTATGTGAAGTATGTGGACTGAAGACACAGCTTCAGACACACTTGGTCAGTGTTAAGGGTGGTCCTGTTGCTAAGGGTGGGGTCATTTTGTAATTTCATACAGACTACCTCCACTGCTTCATCAGCAGGAACACACAGGAAGACAGAGTTAACATCATAAGAGACCATTGTTTCAGCCTCTCCATAATGACGTCCCTCACCTTATCCACGACATCCATAGTGTCGTGAATGTGATGTTCATTTGGTAGACAGTAATGAACATCTACTGAATAGATGCCAGAAACTTAGAGAGGTTATAGGTCAGTGGGACAATCTATCAGAGCTGATTTAAAAATTAAAACTGCCAAAAATACTTGTTACTTACTACATTTACTTACTACAGGTGGCACGGTGGCCCACTGGTTAGCACTGTTCCTCACAGCAAGAAGGTCCTGGGTTCGAACCCCGGGCCGTCCCGGTCCTTTCTGTGTGGGGCTCGAATGTTCTCCCCGTGTCTGTGGGTTTCCTCCGGGTGCTCCGGCTTCCTCCCACCATTAAAAAGACATGCATGTTAGGGTTAATACTCCTGTCTGTGCCCCTGAGCAAGGCAGTGGAAAGAGGAAGTGGAGTTGGTCCCCGGATGCTGCAGCTGCACACCGCTGCTAGACAATAGAGTGGTTACATGCAGAGGACACATTCATTGTGACCTGTACAATGACAAAGGAAATGGCTTTCATTTCATTTGTCTTTCATTCTTTTCAGTTAATCACTCTCCTCGGTGAAAGAGTAGTTGGTGTAAGTGAGTCAAAAGACGTGTGAAGAGTTCACAACCCAGCAAATACAGGCAGACACAAAAGGAATAGATGAAGCATGGTAGCAGTGATGTCAAACTGTGTATCGGCAAACCTTACAGCGTCTCACCAACTATTCAGTGTGTGTATTGTGTATGTCACACTCCTGTGTGGTTCATACAGAATAGAAGAGAATTGAACGAGCTTTATTGTGACTATACTTTGGTACAATGAAATTTTGCAGGCTTCCCTTGATGTAGTTAAAATAAATAAATAAAGTAAATAATAAATTATCAATAAAAACATTACAGAAAATAGAAGACTCTAGTTAAATTAAATTTACACATTTACAACATTACAGAGGTTATAAGTGGTGTGTGGTAGCAGTCTCTGGGGGTGGAGGTGGGTGGGTGTGTGTGTAGGTGTGTGTGTGTGTGTGTGTGTGTGTGTGTGTGTGTGTGTGTGTGTGTGTGTGTGGCTCACAGTCCTTAGTATGTCTGTCTGTGTGCGCTCACAGTACCTGTATCCTGTTCTGCGATTGGGCAGGCAGGAGTGTGATGGAGGCCACGGCTGTGGGGAAGAAGCTGTTCCTCAGTCTACTGGTGTGGGATCTTACTGTCCTGAACCGTTTCTCAGACAACGGCGGTTCAAACAGGGAGTGGCCAGGGTGTGTGTGGTCCCTGATGATGCTGCTCGCTTTCTTCCTCAGTCGACTGGCATAGATGGTGCCCAGTTTTAGTAGCTCCGTCCATGCTGGAGCCCGTCCCGTCTGCTGGGATAGGCTCCAGCATCCCCGCGACCCTGAGAGCAGGATACATAAACACAACATTCGTAAACACAAAACTTTCCTTCACACCCACAGATGAATGTGGCTCCGCGCTAGCTCGGGGAGGCAGTTTGTTTAGTGATGCTATGGCAGAAGGGAGGAAACTTCCGCCAAAGCAAGCTCTTCTCCATTTCACAGTCCTGCATCTGCGGCCTGACGGCAGTAGTGTAGGTTATCAGTTGAGGGGATGATTGGTGTCATTCACCATTGTGAGTGCAGGAGGGGGTGGAGAAGACACGCCACAGCATAATCTGTCCCCTGTTTGGCCCTGTAGGCAAGCTGATATGGGTCCAGCTGTGGACTGACAGCTGGTAGGATGGTGTGCAGGATCCGTTTTTTCCAGGCATTTCATGGCTATTGGGGTGCGTGTGACTGGTGCGTTCAGATGGGCAGGGTTTCTTGGGTATCGGTATAAAGGTGGACGTTTTCCAGAGGGTGGGAATTGATGCTGTCCTGTAGAAGCCACAGAAGGTGGAGTAGAGGATCGGGGGGCTCTCCATGGCGCAGAGCTTGAGCACCCTAGCCGGGATGCCGCCTGGCCCTGGTGCCTTGCCAGGTTTGCCTTGCCAACATTGCATCAGATGTGAAAGCTGTGCGGTGATCTCTGATGCAGACTAACTGGGATCGATCATATGTGTAAAAGGCTACTGCTTTACTGATAGAAGATACACTAACTAAGACATAAAGAGGAAGAGCCGAGCCGTGGCATCTGCACGCCCGCCGTCGTTATCTATTCCACCACCTGGTGCTTTATTTAAACAGTCGCAGTGAAAACTATAATTCCAAACCTTCTGAGAGTTCATCTTGGTTGAGATTTTTTTGATCTGGAAAAATTTAGCATGTGTCTTTTCATTAGGTTGATGCTCTGAGAACATCAGACCCCCCCGGTCTTCCATCTTGCTGGTTGTCATAAAGTGGAGGTTTTGCATTTTGGGTTATGCCAGCTGTCTGTACTGACATTTGCAGTTGACAAAATTCATTCCAACGTGCAGACATGAGTAGCATTAGCATGTTAGCTAATCAAAATGGCTTCACACTTTGACTCTGACACACAAACACACAAAGTGACATGAAATTGTTGTTACCAGTGGTGGGCCCTGTGATGGCCTGGCGGCCTGTCCAGGGTGTCTCCCCGCCTGCCGCCTAGTGACTGCTGGGATAGGCTCCAGCATCCCCGCCACCCTGAGAGCAGGATAAGCGGTTCGGATCCTGGATGGATGGTTATACCAGCTGGCTTTTCTGTTTCTGGTCATCATCAAGTCAAAAAGCTGACACCCACGCCCAGAGAACAAGGTCATTTTAGAGCCGAGGGTCAGAATTCATCAGCGTTCGTCTTACAGCCTCGAAGGGATTCAGCAGGTTGAAAAGCATCCCGCTTGTTTTCCATGTGTTTCCGGCATGGTCCTCATGAAACAGCAGCTTTAGAAACATATTCACATTACTTTTGTTTTTCTGCTCATCTTACCTACTTAACCTTCTCATAGCTTCCTTAATGTTGTTTTATTTGTCAAGTGTAAAGTGGGTAATGCACCAAAGTAACAGGTTGTGAGTTCTCAGGTGTTTATTCGTGTCGTTGCTGGTCCAGAGCTCTGCAGCAGAGAGACTCTCACATATCCTCTGGATTCATGACACAGAAGGAAGACATGAACAGTATGAATAGCAGCACGGAGGAGGCTGCAGGCTCATTCGTTTGTGACTCGTTCTGCATTAAGAGGCAAGAGGAGGGGAGGCAAAACGGTGTATCCATCAATACCCCCACCATCACCGGGGTATCGTTTTCTCTTCCACAGGAACAAGCTACTCTATTCCCTTCATCTGATTAATGTGCTGCACCCCTCCCATCCCTACAGCAACCCCCCCCCCCCACACACACACAGTAGGAAAATGGAGCGTAATCATTGCTATCTGTGTCTTAAAGGAATTTTTACCAAGTCGCAGGTTTGATCTCCTATTTCCCACCATACTGAAAACCCATGATGCACTTGTAATTTGTGTTGGTGGCACTTGGGAAATGTGTATTTAATCCATGACCATCATGTTACAACCCAGTCTCACGGCAGTTCGTGATCTATTGATTCGTGTACATGGACACGACTTTTCCGTTTTTCATGGCACGCGGCACGACTTTCACACTGATGTGTTTCAACTGGATGTCTGTTTCCTGTTTCCTCATTAATATTCATTTTACCTATAAACCCAGATAGCATCCGCATGTGGGCCACTTCAGGCAATGAGTGGTTCTACTGGGTGGAGGTTGTTTTACTGGGTAGAGGATGTTCTACTGGGTGGAGGTTGTTCTACTGGGTAGAGGTTGTTCTACTGGGTAGAGGTTGTTCTACTGGGTAGAGGCTGTTCTATTGGGTAGAGGTTATTTTACTGGGTAGAGGTTGTTCTACTGGGTAGAGGTTGTTTTACTGGGTAGAGGTTGTTCTACTGGGTAGAGGCTGTTCTACTGGGCAGAGATTGTTCTACTGGGTGGAGGTTGTTCTACTGGGCGGAGGTTGTTCTACTGGGCGGAGGTTGTTCTACTGGGTAGAGGTTTTTCTACTGGGTAGAGGTTGTTTTACTGGGTAGAGGCTGTTCTACTGGGTAGAGGTTGTTCTACTGGGTAGAGGTTGTTTTACTGGGCGGAGGTTGTTCTACTGGGCAGAGGTTGTTCTACTGGGTAGAGGTTGTTCTACTGGGTGGAGGTTGTTCTACTGGGCAGAGGTTGTTCTACTGAGTAGAGGTTGTTCTACTGGGTAGAGGTTGTTTTACTGGGTAGAGGCTGTTCTACTGGGTAGAGGTTGTTCTACTGGGCAGAGGTTGTTCTACTGGGCGGAGGTTGTTCTACTGGGTGGAGGTTGTTCTACTGGGTGGAGGTTGTTCTACTGGGTAGAGGTTGTTCTACTGGGTAGAGGTTGTTTTACTGGGTAGAGGCTGTTCTACTGGGTAGAGGTTGTTCTACTGGGTAGAGGTTGTTTTACTGGGTAGTGGTTGTTCTACTGGGTAGAGGTTGTTCTACTGGGTAGAGGTTGTTTTACTGGGTAGAGGCTGTTCTACTGGGTAGAGGTTGTTCTACTGGGCAGATGTTGTTCTACTGGGTAGAGGTTGTTCTACTGAGTAGAGGTTGTTCTACTGGGTAGAGGTTGTTTTACTGGGTAGAGGCTGTTCTACTGGGTAGAGGTTGTTCTACTGGGTAGAGGTTGTTTTACTGGGTAGAGGTTGTTCTACTGGGTAGAGGTTGTTTTACTGGGTAGAGGTTGTTTTACTGGGTAGATGTTGTTCTACTGGGTGGAGGTTGTTCTACTGGGTAGAGGTTGTTCTACTGGGTGGAGGTTGTTCTACTGGGTAGAGGCTGTTTTACTGGGTAGAGGCTGTTCTACTGGGTAGAGGTTGTTTTACTGGGTAGAGGTTGTTTTACTGGGTAGAGGTTGTTCTACTGGGTAGAGGTTGTTCTACTGGGTAGAGGTTGTTTTACTGGGTAGAGGTTGTTCTACTGGGTGGAGGTTGTTCTACTGGGTAGAGGTTGTTCTACTGGGTAGAGGTTGTTTTACTGGGTAGAGGTTGTTTTACTGGGTAGAGGCTGTTCTACTGGGTAGAGGTTGTTTTACTGGGTAGAGGTTGTTCTACTGGGTAGAGGTTGTTTTACTGGGTAGAGGCTGTTCTACTGGGCAGATTTTGTTTTACTGGGTAGAGGTTGTTCTACTGAGTAGAGGTTGTTCTACTGGGTAGAGGTTGTTTTACTGGGTAGAGGCTGTTCTACTGGGTAGAGGTTGTTTTACTGGGTAGAGGTTGTTTTATTCGGTAGAGGTTGTTTTACTGGGTAGAGGTTGTTCTACTGGGTAGAGGTTGTTTTACTGGGTAGAGGTTGTTCCACTGGGTAGAGGTTGTTTTACTAGGTAGAGGTTGTTTTACTGGGTAGATGTTGTTCTACTGGGTGGAGGTTGTTCTACTGGGTAGAGGTTGTTCTACTGGGTGGAGGTTGTTCTACTGGGTAGAGGTTGTTCTACTGGGTAGAGGCTGTTCTACTGGGTAGAGGCTGTTCTACTGGGTAGAGGTTGTTTTACTGGGTAGAGGTTGTTCTACTGGGTAGAGGTTGTTTTACTGGGTAGAGGTTGTTCTACTGGGTGGAGGTTGTTCTACTGGGTAGAGGTTGTTCTACTGGGTAGAGGTTGTTTTACTGGGTAGAGGTTGTTCTACTGGGTAGAGGTTGTTTTACTGGGTAGAGGTTGTTTTACTGGGTAGAGGTTGTTCTACTGGGTAGAGGTTGTTCTACTGGGTGGAGGCTGTTCTACTGGGCGGAGGTTGTTCTACTGAGTAGAGGTTGTTCTACTGGGTGGAGGTTGTTTTACTGGGTAGAGATTGTTTTACTGGGTAGAGGTTGTTCTACTGGGCGGAGGTTGTTCTACTGGGCGGAGGTTGTTCTACTGGGTAGAGGTTGTTCTACTGGGTGGAGGTTGTTCTACTGGGTAGAGGTTGTTCTACTGGGTAGAGGTTTTTTTACTGGGTAGAGGTTGTTTTACTCGGTAGAGGTTGTTTTACTGGGTAGAGGTTGTTCTACTGGGTAGAGGTTGTTTTACTGGGTAGAGGTTGTTTTACTGGGTAGAGGTTGTTCTACTGGGTGGAGGTTGTTCTACTGGGTAGAGGTTGTTCTACTGGGTGGAGGTTGTTCTACTGGGTAGAGGTTGTTCTACTGGGTAGAGGCTGTTTTACTGGGTAGAGGTTGTTTTACTGGGTAGAGGTTGTTTTACTGGGTAGAGGTTGTTCTACTGGGTAGAGGTTGTTCTACTGGGTAGAGGTTGTTTTACTGGGTAGAGGTTGTTCTACTGGGTGGAGGTTGTTCTACTGGGTAGAGGTTGTTCTACTGGGTAGAGGTTGTTTTACTGGGTAGAGGTTGCTGGACAGTGTTTGAATGAACACATCTGAATGAAGTGTGTTTCAGGAAGTAGACCGGCCCTGTGTTCCGGGGTTACCTCGGCTCACAGACAGTGAATTTAGTAATTGCAGCTCTTAAGTGAGTGAAGAGTGAAGAAATGCTGCGGGCTCTGAGCATCCACGCATCATCTGTTTGTTTTAACGGTGTGTGTGATGTCTCCCAGTCTCTCCGTTAGATCATCTGTTGAAGCTCATCTTATCATCAAACACTTGCTCCACTTCCCTGATAACACAAGTAACATTATCACACAACTTCTTCTTTCCCAGCCCTGTTCACCTTGGCCCGGGACCAGATTACATCAGTCATTACATCCCTGCTAGTTAACATGCTCAAATACCTGTCTTTTGAGTTCAATTATTTATTTTTAATAACAATTTAATGAGTAATCATGTCCAATACAACACTATCATTCAGGGCTCAGCTCACTGTGACTGATCTGCTGATAGGACAGAAAAGGGATTTATTGTAATAAGCAAGTGTCCCGTCCAGACAACAGTGATGTTGGCGCCTGCACAGAGACGTTATGAAAACATTGCTGGAGAAGTGTTGGAGATCTTTACTTCGCTCCGCTGGAACAGCCACACCTCTGACGGCCCAGCAGGTCTTGACTGAGGTCTAATTGGTTTGCACCAAAGCTAATCCACATCCATCACCCACTAGCACTCAGACGAGTCTGCCAAGCCACCAGAAACGCTGCGGAGGGATTCCTCCACTCACATCACTCAGTTATCTGACTGCAGATATTATTTCTGGCAGGCATGTCCTGTTCCCGCTTCATGTTCTCTAATGGGGTAGACTATGACCGACTCATCTGGTGGTTCATATTCCGCTACTGTCACACCTCCATCCAGGACATCCATGCTTCCCCTGCACGACAACAACATCCCACGTATGTTGATGATCAAATGGTTAAACCACGGTTTCTGTCTCTCTCTCTCTCTCTCTTGCTCACTCTCTCTCTCCCTCTCTATCTCTCTCTCTTGTCTGTCTATCTGTTTGACCTTCCTTCCCATCAAATTTCCCTTTCTACCTGTTTTTCATTGAAATTTTTTTGCTCTGACAGAAAGCAGCTTTGGATGAAATGTGTGCAAAAACTGCATAGATTTTGGGCCTCCAGGTAGCGTGGTGGTCTATTCTGTTGCCTACCAACACGGGGATCTCCGGTTCCAATCCCCATGTTACCTCCAGCGTGGTCGGGCGTCCCAGACACATTTGGCCGTGTCTACGGGTGGGAAGCCGGATGTGAGTATGTGTCCTGATTGCTGCACTAGTGCCTCCTCTGGTTGGTCGGGGCGCCTATTTGGGGGGGAGGGGGGACTGGGGGGAATAGCATGATCCTCCCACATGCTACGTCCCCCCGGTGAAACTCATCACTGTCAGGTGAAAAGAAGAGGCTGGTGACTCCACATGTGTGGGGGGAGGCATGTGGTAGTCTGCAGCCCTCCCCGGATCAGCAGAGGCGGTGGAGCAGAGACCGGGATGGCTCGGAAGAGTGGGGTAATTGGCCAAAAAGTACAATTGGAGAGAAAAAGGGGGGGGAAACTGCATAGATTGTAAGAAAACCATGTGAGAATCTGCTATTCAGAGAGCCGAGACTCGTTACTGGTACTCCAAACGCTCTGAGAGTCTCCTCTTAACAACCACTCAGTCAGTTAACACTTGTTAATCACTGAAGGACTGAATGTGATTCAGACTAAACTTTTATAAAAACTCAGGGGACTTTGCAGCAAGATATCTGTTCTCACTCAGAGACCACAAGTAAACAAGAAGTAACAGCAGCTGGAGAAAACTGAGGTAACACGGTAATGTTTGCCTCAAATGGAGAAAAAACGCCAATTAGGCCCAGTAAGTGTGTCGAGTGATGGAGAGTGCAGGGGTCTGATGGGACCAGCCAGCTCCTGCTAATGGTCTCAGCAGTTCCATGGTGAACCATCCAACTTGCTAAACAAAAAAATGTCCTCTAACAGTACAAGGCACTGACTATTGGAATAATTGATCAGGACCAAAGACACGAGCTTAAACTCTGAGGGACCCAGAGGGTCTTTGAGAGAGAGAATCCCCCAATCTCAACGTCCACACTCACAGACTCAGACTGAGGAGCATGTTCCCGGATGTCGGTGAGGAATCAGGTCTGTCCCGCTGTAAAAACCAGAACGTACATGAGAGATTGCACATGGACCTTTTGAACCCTTAATGAGCACTTGCTGTCAGTGGCAATTTAATGATCGTGCTTTCCTGGCCTGAGTCCAAGAGGCCCTGAGTTTCAAGTTTCAAAGGGACGTGGTTGTTGGGATCAGAAGTGGTCCACGGGCTTAGCCAAGCCCAGGGGTCTATGACATACACCCCACTTTGTTTGGAATGCAGTATTTAAACCATTTCAAACCTTTACCCCCACGTGCACTCATGAGTTTACACCGTTTGTGCTGGTGACGTCAGGTAGAGTCTGAGGACTCAGGGTGTCGGGTGGAGATGAGCTTCTTTACGTAATGTTGTTTACATCTGTGTTTGTGTTAGCCAAGCATCGATTGCACGGAACATATGATTCCTCCTAATTTGAATTATTTTCAATGTTGAAAGGAGCATTCGGTCTGTATTCTCCATTTACTGCTGTCAACAGGAAGAGCCGGTGTGGAAGTCCTGCCTCTGAACCAGCTGCTGGATGAATAACCTGCTGCAGAAACAAGTGGCAGTAACTAATGTGTCCTGTCTGAGGAGAGCAGGGTCCAATGAAGGAATCATTGAGAAGCGATTTGTTGGTAGTTGTTTTCGTGGAATATGAGGAATGGTTTCTCAATACTATGTTTGTGTGGTGGGGGAGGTGAAGGGGGTAGGGTTGGGGGTAGATTATGTGTGGGAGACTAAAGGTTCAAGCCAAAGGTGGTTTTAATGAGCTGGAAAGAGAATCATTGAAAAACAGTGAAGGGTAATGAATCATTTCTGAAATAAATGCATCAGTGTGATCCAGGACCGAGGTTCTCTGCTCTGCTTCCAAGCTCTTCCCTTTACCCATGATTCCCTGCAGTTACCAACATGTCAGGGCAGGGATGTGAAAGCAGTGTCAGTAATGACTCTATCATAGGCCTTACATTCGACCCCCAGAGACTTGGATGAAGCTTCCTCACAAAAGCAATTATGCGGCCCGCTTGGTCTCCAAGCTCTTCTTCACCTCGACGTTGTGTCAATCGCCTTAAAAGTGGCGTGTTAAGGACGACCCGGGGGGCCGTGAAAAATGTCACGGCAAGGTCAGTTTCAGAGCTCCTCCCACTGCAGCTGTTTTACAAAGGTGAAGGAAAAATTCCTAGTATGTTATAGCCTCTTGGTAAAACAGAGATTAACTGTAGTCGTGCACAGCGTCAGTAGTTTCGTAGCATGGAGTAGTACTCTTGAATACACATGTGCAGTCAGCAGGGACGAGTTAGAATGTGCTCACAGAAGCCACATGAGCCTACATTTCATTGACCTTTAGGTTGGAGTGTTTATATCCATGTTAGTACAATACTGCTCTTTTGGTTCCCCTCTTATGAAGCGCACCAATTGCCACTTCTGATGCGATTACAATTACACACATTGTTCCCATTCAGTACTACAGCAAACACTGTACAATAACAAAGTACTTCAAAATGAAATTACCCTTATGTACCTTTTCCAGCACTCAGTCATTTTCAGTGTCTTTTTTTTATACGTCCCTCGAGAATATCATGAAGATTGCAGTTCAACATCAACTTTTTGTGGTTTTAATACTTTTACAGATACAGAAACTTTTTCTCACTTTTGTGCACCAAAGTAAACGTATTCAGTACAGACCTCACATGAATCACACTGGAACTAATCAAACAGTTTGGTGTCCCGAGAATACAGAAAAATCATTTGCAATGGATGTCGACACTTAGATTTCCATTCAAGCTACAGATATTTTAGATTGCCAGTATAACCAAATCAAACTGTGTATTTTGTGCTTTGGTTGGCCTGTCATGGTGTCAGCCGTGATGACAGGCACTAACTGATGCCAACGCACTGTAAATGCAACGATTAATAACTCTTGGATGCGTATTAAAAGACACTGGCAGACATTTCTTGCAGGGAATCCTGAGGACAGAAACACAACTAGATGCCTTTGCTTGTTTTTGGAACACACTTTGTACAGGATGCGTTGTTGCCTCAAGTGAAGGAGTTCAAGTATCTCAGGGTCTTGTTCACAAGTGAGGGTAGGTTGGAGCGGGAGACTGACAGGCGGATTGGTGCAGCCTCAGCAGTAATGCGGACGTTGTACCGGACCGTTGTGGTGAAGAGGGAGCTGAGCCGGAAGACAAAGCTCTCAATTTACCAGTCAATCTTTGCTCCAACCCTCACCTATGGTCATGAGCTTTGGGTAGTGACTGAAAGGGTGAGATCACGGATACAAGTGTCTGAAATGAGTTTCCTCCGTAGGGTGTCTGGGCTCAGCCTTAGAGATATAGGGTGAGGAGCTCGGACATCCGGAGGGAGCTCGGAGTAGAGCCGCTGCTCCTTCGCGTCGAAAGGAGCCAGTTGAGGTGGTTCGGGCATCTGATTAGGATGCCTCCTGGGCGCCTTCCTTTGGAAGTTTTCCAGGCACAGCCAACTGGGAGGAGACCCCGAGGTAGACCCAGAAGTCGCCGGAGGGACGACATGTCCAATATGGCCTGGGAACGCCTTGGGATCCCCCAGGAGGAGCTGGAGGGCGTTGCTGGGGAGAGGGACGTCTGGAGTGCCCTACTTAGCTTGCTGCCACCACGACCCGACCCCGGAGAAGCTGATGATGATGATGAATGATGAATGAACTTTGTACTGTGTTGATGCCTGATGTGAGAGACTCACCTTAACCATTATTAACCATCATTCCATGAAAGAACAGATTCGCATGTTCATATTTGTGTTCTCTGTGAATCAGGAACACACTCAAAAACAGCTGATGTAATGGACAGTGCACACATGCATGCATGGCACCTTGCCATGACCGTTGTCTAGGTGCCCTTCTGATGGCACAGCTCCTTGAAGTGCTGCTTGTCCAGGTGACCTGATGGCACAGCTCTCTGAAGCACTGCTGGTCTCCAGCTGGCAGCAGGCGAGTTTATAGTGGTTATGGTATCACAACCCCACCGTGCTCCATTAGTGTTTCTGAGCTTCCTGTTAACGCCGCCGAGCGTCTTTCTCATCTCAACCAAACCCCTGTGTACACTGTCTCCTCGGATATCAGATAATATCACACTCCTGTTTGAAGAGAGGCCCGTCGAAGGAACTTCTCAAACACACGCTTCTTTTTGTTGTTTGTATCTGTTTTAATGGTGAAATGGTGACAGGTTACTTTTCCAGGATTTTCCCACATCCTGGAAAACCTGGAAATTTATAGACTAGTTTTCTAGCCATGGAAAACAACTGGCAAAGATAGAAGTGTGGATATTAATGAGGTCATGGAAAACTGTTAAAGTTAAAGTTTGAAGTTAAAAATCATGAAGTCCATGTAGAGACTGCTGATGGGTTGTGTGCTGTGAGGTCAGTCATGAAGTCCATGTAGAGACTGCTGATGGGTTGTGTGCTGTGAGGTCAGTCATGAAGTCCATGTAGAGACTGCTGATGGGTTGTGTGCTGTGATGTCAGTCATGAAGTCCATGTAGAGACTGCTGATGGGTTGTGTGCTGTGATGTCAGTCGTGAAGTCCATGTAGAGACTGCTGATGGGTTGTGTGCTCTGATGTCAGTCATGAAGTCCATGTAGAGACTGCTGATGGGTTGTGTGCTGTGATGTCAGTCATGAAGTCCATGTAGAGACTGCTGATGGGTTGTGTGCTGTGATGTCAGTCATGAAGTCCATGTAGAGACTGCTGATGGGTTGTGTGCTGTGATGTCAGTCATGAAGTCCATGTAGAGACTGCTGATGGGTTGTGTGCTGTGATGTCAGTCGTGAAGTCCATGTAGAGACTGCTGATGGGTTGTGTGCTGTGATGTCAGTCGTGAAGTCCATGTAGAGACTGCTGATGGGTTGTGTGCTCTGATGTCAGTCGTGAAGTCCATGTAGAGACTGCTGATGGGTTGTGTGCTGTGATGTCAGTCATGAAGTCCATGTAGAGACTGCTGATGGGTTGTGTGCTCTGATGTCAGTCGTGAAGTCCATGTAGAGACTGCTGATGGGTTGTGTGCTGTGATGTCAGTCATGAAGTCCATGTAGAGACTGCTGATGGGTTGTGTGCTGTGATGTCAGTCGTGAAGTCCATGTAGAGACTGCTGATGGGTTGTGTGCTGTGATGTCAGTCGTGAAGTCCATGTAGAGACTGCTGATGGGTTGTGTGCTGTGATGTCAGTCATGAAGTCCATGTAGAGACTGCTGATGGGTTGTGTGCTGTGATGTCAGTCATGAAGTCCATGTAGAGACTGCTGATGGGTTGTGTTGCTCCCACAAGAACATGTGTCAAGGTCAACACTTTCGTTTCCGACTCTGGTATTGGAAATGAAGATATTTATGTTAAACTTAACGAGGAAATGGTAATTACTTAAGGACAGGTGTGTGTGTGTGTGTGTGTGTGTGTGTGTGTGTGTGTGTGTGTGTGTGTGTGTGTGTGTGTGTGTGTGTGTGTGTGTGTGTGTGTGTCAGCCAGTCAGTCACCTGTATTACTGCATATTATGACCTGCTGTCATATATATCCAAGAAAAAGTCATGGAGAATGTCCTTGAAAGGTCCTGGAAAGGGATTTCCTTAAGAGAGTAGGAATCCTGGTTTCCACCAGGTCTTTTTTCCTTTGCTGTAACAGAAAAGACAGGCAGAGATATTTGATAGCTGAATGAGAGGACGACAGTCAGAGAAGATGTGCAGAAGATCGTGAGGAAGCTCCTCTCTGGTCTATTGTCTGGCACATGTTAGTGTAGTTGTAGTACTTAGTAGTAGTAATAGTTAATAGTAGTTGTAGTAGCAAGTAGTAATTTAGTAGTTACTGGTAGTAGTAGTGGTTGATAATAGTAATTAGCGGTAGTTATAAGTAGTCAGCCAGTAGTTAATAGTAGTAGTAGTAGTTAGTGGCAGTAGTTGTTAGTAGTGGGAGTAGTAGTAGTTTTAATGACAATAAATTGAATTGAATTGAATCGTAGTTGTTAGTAGTGGCAGTAGTTGGTAGTAGTTGTCATAGGTAGGGGTAACAGTAGTAGTACTTAGTTGGTTAGTAGTAGTGATAGTAGTTAGTTTATTCATAGTGATAGCAGTGATCAGTAGTAGTAGTGGTTGTGGTTAAGAGGGGTAGCAGTAGCTAGTTGTAGTTAGTTGTATTAGTAGTAGTTGTATGTCGTATATTGTTGTGTGTTTTTTATGTTGTACTGATTTTAAAGCCCTTTGGGACTACCGTGTGATTTTGGGCTGTGCAGTTAAAATTGACTTGACTAGTTAGTATTAGTAGTTCATTAGTAGTTGTAGTAGTAGTTAGCAGTAGTGGTAGTGGTAGGAGTTAGTTGTAGAGCTAGTAGTAATATTGGTAGTAGCAGAAGTACAGTAGTAGTTATTAGAAGTAGTGTTAGTAGTACTACTACTAGTAGTACTGTAGTATTTGTTATAGTTTTGCATGTGCAGGAATGGTCTTGTTTACATGTTTGAACTGGTTGTGGCGGGGTGGTGGTCTTCATAACTGGGTCAAGTTAGGACAGACATTTCTTCCTGTGATTTAAGGTCATCACTGAGGGAGGGAGTCGACCTAGCAATGCCTCTCTCATAAGAAAAATTAGCAAAGATAAATCCATTTACCCTCATAATGAAGTTGTATGGTGGGAACTGTATAATTAGTAGGATGTTGGCAGAGATGTTAAATTATCGTGATGTCATGAAAGGGTATCTGGACCCTGACTGGTCACCAGCTCTGCAGGACTGAATATTCACGGTGAGTCATTTACTGTTGTAGACTCAGTAAAGTCAGATCCGCTAGAGCCGAAGAACAGCCGCTGGCCCAGATCTGCGTTGGACACGGCGTCCTTCCCAGAGTCTCTCCTCAGCAACACCTTAAATCACAGCTCCGTCTGCTCTAATTAGATCTCATTAGACAGCAAAGAAAAATGTATTTCCTTCAACAAATCATAAATAACAGGCTGGGCTCTGTCCTACAGATTTACTTTAGTCGCTGATTTATTTGCCTCAAAGTGAGACAAAAATCAACGCTAAGACATTCAACAAAAGGCCTAGTTAATTATGGGCTAATTGGTGACTAAAAAGAGTTGAGTGTCCTTAATGAATAAGATTATGAAATCATTTAAGAGCTTTGTATACTTAAAGACAGATAATGTATGAGCTCTTTAACAGGAATCAGCAGTGAGGGCAGTCCAGGTACAGAGGACATTGCTGTTCTTTTGGAGTAGAAATGCCTGATGTCAGTTAAATGGTTTTCCCCCCCTCATTCTTGGCATATAATTAACCTTCAATCACCGTTTCACTCATCAGTGCCAATGATAATTGTACATTTGAAATGTGGCACTGGGAGGGGTCTCATTGTGGTGGGCTAAAACGTCAACTGCGACTTTATGAAAAGTACTTTGGAGAGTTGGTATGTGCTCATTTCTCTCACTGCGAGCAGCTGTAATGTTTGAAAACAGCACTGGCTGGTCATTACTCTGGAAAAGACTCACGGCAGCAGGACAAATCAGGCACTTAATCTCATGGCCACTATGTCATGTGTGTGTGTGTGTGTGTCTGCAATCACGTGAAAGGACCAGCATGATAACAGGACCAGTTTAAGACAGGATGTTTGCATCTGGAATCCTGTGTACTATCGCACAGCGTACTATTACTATGCTATTAAAAAGTAATGGCTATTGAGTCATAATACTAATACTACATCACACAGCCACGCCGCTTCCTTTCAGCTCTTTGCAGATTAATGGCGACATGCTACATCGGTACTTCTACTAGACTGATGACCAACATTTAAAACTTAGAACTAAAAGATCTGGAGGCTGTGCTCCAATTATCGGGGCATCACACTGCTCAGCGTCCCTGGGAAAGTCTACTCTAGGTAGCTGGAAAAGAGGCTCCAACTGATTGTGGAACCTCGGATCCAGGAGGAACAATGCGGATTCCGTCCTGGCCGTGGAACAACGGACCAACTCTTTACCCTTGAGGAAGTGCTGAGGGGGGCATGGGAGTTTGACCAGCCAGTCTACATGTGTTTTGTGGACTTGGAGAAAGCTTACGACCCTGTACCCCGGGGCACTCTGTGGGGGTACTGCGAGAATGTGGGATACCGGGGGCAGTTGCTACAAGCCATCCGGTCCTTGTATAACCAAAGTGAGAGCTGTGACCACATTTTGGCCACAAAGTCAAACACGTTTTTGGTGGGTGTTGGACTCCGCCAAGGTTGTCCCTTGTCTCTGATTCTGTTTGTGATATTCATGGACAGGCTCTCAAGCCACAGCCAAGGTGAGGAGTGTGTCCGTTTTGGGAACCTCAGAATTGCATCTCTGCTCTTCGCAGATGATGTGGTTTTGTTGGCTTCATCAGAACGCAACCTCCAGCGCCCACTGGGGCGGTTTGCAGCTGAGTGTGAAATGGCCGGGATGAGAGTCAGCACCTCCAAGTCTGAGGCCATGGTTCTCTACCGAAAAATGGTTGATGGGATGAGTTGTTGCCTCAGGTGGAGTTCAAGTATCTCGGGGTCTTGTTCACGAGAGAGGGGAGGATGTAGCAGGAGATTGACAGGTGGATTGGTGCAGCATCAGCAGTAATGCTGACGTTATACCAGAGCGTTGTGGTGAAGAGGGAGCTGAGCCAGAAGGCAAAGCTCTCAGTTTACCAGTCAATCTTCTTTCCAACCCTCAGCTATGGTCATGAGCTCTGGGTAGTGACCAAAAGGGTGAGACCACAGATACGAGCAGCTGAATGAGTTTCCTCCGTAGGGTGTCTGGGCTCGGCCTTAGAGATAGGGTGAGGAGCTCAAACATCCTGAGGGAGCTCGGAGTAGTATCAAAAGGAGCCAGTTGAGGTGGTTCGGACATCTGATTAGGATGCTTCCTTGGCGCCTTCCTTTGGAGGTTTTATGGAAGCATCCAACTGAGAGGAGACCCCGGGGTAGACCCAGAACTCGCTGGCGGGACTACATGTCCAGTCTGGCCTGGGAATGACTTGGGATCCCCCAGGAGGAGCTGGAGGGCGTTGATGGGGAGAGGGACGTCTGGAGTGCCCTACTTCGCTTGCTGCCAACGCGACCCGACCCCGGAGAAGCAGCTGAAGATGAGATGAGATGAGATGATAACTAAAAGATTATCTTAGATGCACTCTGCTTAGTATATTGAAAACTAATACTTGCATTTAAAATGTTCCACCATTCTGCCGGTTGGGTTTCATATTGGCCTCTGCCATTGGTTGTTTTCGTGACGTATCACAATGCATTGTGGGATACTTATGATAGCGTAGAGTCCAGTGTTTGCATACAGTGATATTTTTCTGAATGTAGTGTGACATCTGGGTTTTGTTATTTGGCATACCGTGGTTTTGGACACACTAAAATCACTCATGCTATTTTGTTGTACTAAATAGTATTATAGTATGTATAGTATAATATGCAAATATGTCAGTTCGTTTTACACTGCGCAAGGGCGCAGGTCTCGTGGTCTCGTTACAGCTTAGGGGGAAGGTACCATCTTGGAATTTTCTCAAAATGACAGGGCCTCTCATACAAGTGTCTTACTACAACTATGAAACCTTACCTGAGACTCCCTGTCTGTCCCTGTGTTGCTGCTGCCCTCCACAGATTGTTTTGCTGCTGTCATCTAAGGCACAATTATTGATCCCTTAGCCCTTCACTCATTTTCCATGAGGATCCAAAGGAGTTGAATCAAGTGCAACTGGACTTGGTATATATCCGTGAAGACGTTGAGAGGCGAAACGTCTTCACGGATATATACCAAGTCCAGTTGTACTTGATTCAACTCCTTTGGATAACCATGACCTGGATGAATGAGAACATTCACAGACATTTCCATGAGGAATTCATCAACTAGTATTTGTAATATTACAGGGGTCTTCCTACTTACACAGTGGTGTTCTCAGCCTACGAAAAAATGTGCACCTTGTTTTTTTTCTCTGCCATGTTTTGGTAAACCCTGACCTGGCTGACAGACACACACACACACACACACACACACACACACACACACACACACACACACACACACACACACACACACACACACACACACACACGCACGCACGCACACACACACACACACACACATGAACAGGACACAGGTTAGTTATGAAAGGAATTAATATAATTAACTCTAATATCATGCTAATATATGCCATAATGAGCAGTAGATGTTAATGAAGACGACTGCAGGCCAAAACGTTAGCATAAGTTCACAGTAGCTAGCTAATATGAGTTGCTGGCACACATTTAAATAGCTAAGTAAACGTTTATGTTAGCCAGTCGGTCATTAGCATGTAAGATGTAGCTCTTCCCCGTCACCTTCAAACACTCACCATCAGAAACCAGAACGAGTCTCCGAGTGTTTAACGTAATACAACTGCAATGTCTCAGGTAACAGCCTGCTGCTACTGAAGGCCCAGTGTGCTACGCTGTTCAAGCAAATACTCGCCCGGGCTGTTGTATGGGTGTGATCAATGTAACATTAGCTAACGAGCTAGCTTAAATATGGATCTGGCTGGGGATAAGTTTATTGACTTGAGGCGGTAAACACAGTCTGGTTACATTTGTAAACCTTTTATTCTGTTGATGGGTAGACTCCATCTTTGTTTGAACAAAATGACCTACAACGCATCTGTCACAGGACTAGCCTAGGGTCCTAGCAGTCACCGGTCCCACCAGCCAGACTCATCTGACGTGCTACATAGAAGGAAACTGGGAAACGTAGTCCAACAGCAAGCAAAGGTGTGTGGATGAAGTAAACTGTTAACTTCATTTCCCAAATTCCTACGTAGTTCAGTACATGCAGCGGTTCAGAGCACCGAGCAGGATACATAAACTTAGTTCAGTACATGCAGCGGTTCAGAGCACCGAGCAGGATACATAAACTTAGTTCAGTACATGCAGGATACATAAACTTAGTTCAGTACGTGCAGCGGTTCAGAGCACCGAGCAGGATACATAAACTTAGTTCAGTACGTGCAGCGGTTCAGAGCACCGTGCAGGATACATAAACTTAGTTCAGTACATGCAGCGGTTCAGAGCACCCAGCAGGATACATAAACTTAGTTCAGTACATGCAGCGGTTCAGAGCACCCAGCAGGATACATAAACTTAGTTCAGTACGTGCAGCGGTTCAGAGCACCGAGCAGGATACATAAACTTAGTTCAGTACGTGCAGCGGTTCAGAGCACCCAGCAGGATACATAAACTTAGTTCGGTACATGCAGCGGTTCAGAACACCCAGCAGGACACATAAACTTAGTTCAGTACGTGCAGCGGTTCAGAGCACCGTGCAGGATACATAAACTTAGTTCAGTCCATGCAGCGGCTCAGAGCACCGTGCAGCATACATGAACTTAGTTCAATACATGCAGGACTCATAAACTTAGTTCAGTACATGCAGGATACATGAACTTAGTTCAGTACGTGCAGCGGTTCAGAGCACCGAGCAGGATACATAAACTTAGTTCAGTACGTGCAGCGGTTCAGAGCACCGTGCAGGATACATAAACTTAGTTCAGTACATGCAGCGGTTCAGAGCACCCAGCAGGATACATAAACTTAGTTCAGTACATGCAGCGGTTCAGAACACCCAGCAGGATACATAAACTTAGTTCAGTCCATGCAGCGGTTCAGAACACCCAGCAGGATACATAAACTTAGTTCAGTACATGCAGCGGTTCAGAGCACCGAGCAGGACACATAAACTTAGTTCAGTACGTGCAGCGGTTCAGAACACCCAGCAGGATACATAAACTTAGTTCAGTCCATGCAGCGGTTCAGGTTCAGTACATGCAGCGGTTCAGAACACCCAGCAGGATACATAAACTTAGTTCAGTCCATGCAGCGGTTCAGGTTCAGTACATGCAGCGGTTCAGAACACCCAGCAGGATACATAAACTTAGTTCAGTACGTGCAGCGGTTCAGAACACCCAGCAGGATACATAAACTTAGTTCAGTACGTGCAGCGGTTCAGAACACCCAGCAGGATACATAAACTTAGTTCAGTACGTGCAGCGGTTCAGAACACCCAGCAGGATACATAAACTTAGTTCAGTACGTGCAGTGGTTCACAGCACCCAGCAGGATACATAAACTTAGTTCAGTACGTGCAGCGGTTCAGAACACCCAGCAGGATACATAAACTTAGTTCAGTACATGCAGCGGTTCAGAGCACCCAGCAGGACACATAAACTTAGTTCAGTACGTGCAGCGGTTCAGAGCACCGAGCAGGATACATAAACTTAGTTCAGTACATGCAGCGGTTCAGAACACCCAGCAGGATACATAAACTTAGTTCAGTACATGCAGCGGTTCAGAACACCGAGCAGGATACATAAACTTAGTTCAGTACGTGCAGCGGTTCAGAGCACCCAGCAGGATACATAAACTTAGTTCAGTACATGCAGGATACATGAACTTAGTTCAGTACGTGCAGCGGTTCAGAGCACCGAGCAGGATACATAAACTTAGTTCAGTACGTGCAGCGGTTCAGAGCACCGTGCAGGATACATAAACTTAGTTCAGTACATGCAGCGGTTCAGAGCACCCAGCAGGATACATAAACTTAGTTCAGTACATGCAGCGGTTCAGAACACCCAGCAGGATACATAAACTTAGTTCAGTACATGCAGCGGTTCAGAGCACCCAGCAGGACACATAAACTTAGTTCAGTACGTGCAGCGGTTCAGAGCACCGAGCAGGATACATAAACTTAGTTCAGTACATGCAGCGGTTCAGAGCACCGAGCAGGATACATAAACTTAGTTCAGTACGTGCAGCGGTTCAGAGCACCCAGCAGGATACATAAACTTAGTTCAGTACATGCAGCGGTTCAGAGCACCGAGCAGGATACATAAACTTAGTTCAGTACGTGCAGCGGTTCAGAACACCCAGCAGGATACATAAACTTAGTTCAGTACGTGCAGCGGTTCAGAACACCCAGCAGGACACATAAACTTAGTTCAGTACGTGCAGCGGTTCAGAGCACCCAGCAGGATACATAAACTTAGTTCAGTACGTGCAGCGGTTCAGAGCACCGAGCAGGATACATAAACTTAGTTCAGTACATGCAGCGGTTCAGAGCACCGAGCAGGATACATAAACTTAGTTCAGTACGTGCAGCGGTTCAGAGCACCGAGCAGGATACATAAACTTAGTTCAGTACATGCAGCGGTTCAGAGCACCCAGCAGGATACATAAACTTAGTTCAGTACATGCAGCGGTTCAGAACACCCAGCAGGATACATAAACTTAGTTCAGTACATGCAGCGGTTCAGAGCACCCAGCAGGACACATAAACTTAGTTCAGTACGTGCAGCGGTTCAGAGCACCGAGCAGGATACATAAACTTAGTTCAGTCCATGCAGCGGTTCAGGTTCAGTACATGCAGCGGTTCAGAACACCCAGCAGGATACATAAACTTAGTTCAGTCCATGCAGCGGTTCAGGTTCAGTACATGCAGCGGTTCAGAACACCCAGCAGGATACATAAACTTAGTTCAGTACGTGCAGCGGTTCAGAACACCCAGCAGGATACATAAACTTAGTTCAGTACGTGCAGCGGTTCAGAACACCCAGCAGGATACATAAACTTAGTTCAGTACGTGCAGCGGTTCAGAACACCCAGCAGGATACATAAACTTAGTTCAGTACGTGCAGTGGTTCACAGCACCCAGCAGGATACATAAACTTAGTTCAGTACGTGCAGCGGTTCAGAACACCCAGCAGGATACATAAACTTAGTTCAGTACATGCAGCGGTTCAGAGCACCCAGCAGGACACATAAACTTAGTTCAGTACGTGCAGCGGTTCAGAGCACCGAGCAGGATACATAAACTTAGTTCAGTACATGCAGCGGTTCAGAACACCCAGCAGGATACATAAACTTAGTTCAGTACATGCAGCGGTTCAGAACACCGAGCAGGATACATAAACTTAGTTCAGTACGTGCAGCGGTTCAGAGCACCGAGCAGGATACATAAACTTAGTTCAGTACATGCAGGATACATGAACTTAGTTCAGTACGTGCAGCGGTTCAGAGCACCGAGCAGGATACATAAACTTAGTTCAGTACGTGCAGCGGTTCAGAGCACCGTGCAGGATACATAAACTTAGTTCAGTACATGCAGCGGTTCAGAGCACCCAGCAGGATACATAAACTTAGTTCAGTACATGCAGCGGTTCAGAACACCCAGCAGGATACATAAACTTAGTTCAGTACATGCAGCGGTTCAGAGCACCCAGCAGGACACATAAACTTAGTTCAGTACGTGCAGCGGTTCAGAGCACCGAGCAGGATACATAAACTTAGTTCAGTACATGCAGCGGTTCAGAGCACCGAGCAGGATACATAAACTTAGTTCAGTACGTGCAGCGGTTCAGAGCACCCAGCAGGATACATAAACTTAGTTCAGTACATGCAGCGGTTCAGAGCACCGAGCAGGATACATAAACTTAGTTCAGTACGTGCAGCGGTTCAGAACACCCAGCAGGATACATAAACTTAGTTCAGTACGTGCAGCGGTTCAGAACACCCAGCAGGACACATAAACTTAGTTCAGTACGTGCAGCGGTTCAGAGCACCCAGCAGGATACATAAACTTAGTTCAGTACGTGCAGCGGTTCAGAGCACCGAGCAGGATACATAAACTTAGTTCAGTACATGCAGCGGTTCAGAGCACCGAGCAGGATACATAAACTTAGTTCAGTACGTGCAGCGGTTCAGAGCACCGAGCAGGATACATAAACTTAGTTCAGTACATGCAGCGGTTCAGAGCACCCAGCAGGATACATAAACTTAGTTCAGTACATGCAGCGGTTCAGAACACCCAGCAGGATACATAAACTTAGTTCAGTACATGCAGCGGTTCAGAGCACCCAGCAGGACACATAAACTTAGTTCAGTACGTGCAGCGGTTCAGAGCACCGAGCAGGATACATAAACTTAGTTCAGTACATGCAGCGGTTCAGAGCACCGAGCAGGATACATAAACTTAGTTCAGTACGTGCAGCGGTTCAGAGCACCCAGCAGGATACATAAACTTAGTTCAGTACATGCAGCGGTTCAGAGCACCGAGCAGGATACATAAACTTAGTTCAGTACATGCAGCGGTTCAGAGCACCCAGCAGGATACATAAACTTAGTTCAGTACATGCAGCGGTTCAGAACACCCAGCAGGATACATAAACTTAGTTCAGTACGTGCAGCGGTTCAGAGCACCGTGCAGGATACATAAACTTAGTTCAGTACATGCAGCGGTTCAGAGCACCCAGCAGGACACATAAACTTAGTTCAGTACGTGCAGCGGTTCAGAGCACCGAGCAGGATACATAAACTTAGTTCAGTACATGCAGCGGTTCAGAGCACCGAGCAGGATACATAAACTTAGTTCAGTACGTGCAGCGGTTCAGAGCACCCAGCAGGATACATAAACTTAGTTCAGTACATGCAGCGGTTCAGAGCACCGAGCAGGACACATAAACTTAGTTCAGTACGTGCAGCGGTTCAGAACACCCAGCAGGATACATAAACTTAGTTCAGTACGTGCAGCGGTTCAGAACACCCAGCAGGACACATAAACTTAGTTCAGTACATGCAGCGGTTCAGAGCACCCAGCAGGATACATAAACTTAGTTCAGTACATGCAGCGGTTCAGAGCACCGAGCAGGATACATAAACTTAGTTCAGTACGTGCAGCGGTTCAGAGCACCCAGCAGGACACATAAACTTAGTTCAGTACGTGCAGCGGTTCAGAGCACCCAGCAGGACACATAAACTTAGTTCAGTACGTGCAGCGGTTCAGAACACCCAGCAGGACACATAAACTTAGTTCAGTACGTGCAGCGGTTCAGAACACCCAGCAGGATACATAAACTTAGTTCAGTACGTGCAGCGGTTCAGAGCACCCAGCAGGATACATAAACTTAGTTCAGTACGTGCAGCGGTTCAGATCACCCAGCAGGACACATAAACTTAGTTCAGTACATGCAGCGGTTCAGAGCACCGAGCAGGATACATAAACTTAGTTCAGTACGTGCAGCGGTTCAGAACACCCAGCAGGATACATAAACTTAGTTCAGTACGTGCAGCGGTTCAGAACACCCAGCAGGACACATAAACTTAGTTCAGTACGTGCAGCGGTTCAGAGCACCGAGCAGGATACATAAACTTAGTTCAGTACGTGCAGCGGTTCAGAGCACCCAGCAGGACACATAAACTTAGTTCAGTACGTGCAGCGGTTCAGAGCACCGAGCAGGACACATAAACTTAGTTCAGTACGTGCAGCGGTTCAGAGCACCGAGCAGGATACATAAACTTAGTTCAGTACGTGCAGCGGTTCAGAGCACCCAGCAGGATACATAAACTTAGTTCAGTACGTGCAGCGGTTCAGAACACCCAGCAGGATACATAAACTTAGTTCAGTACGTGCGGCGGTTCAGAACACCCAGCAGGATACATAAACTTAGTTCAGTACGTGCAGCGGTTCAGAGCACCCAGCAGGACACATAAACTTAGTTCAGTACGTGCAGCGGTTCAGAGCACCCAGCAGGACACATAAACTTAGTTCAGTACGTGCAGCGGTTCAGAGCACCCAGCAGGACACATAAACTTAGTTCAGTACGTGCAGCGGTTCAGAACACCCAGCAGGATACATAAACTTAGTTCAGTACGTGCAGCGGTTCAGAACACCCAGCAGGATACATAAACTTAGTTCAGTACGTGCAGCGGTTCAGAACACCCAGCAGGATACATAAACTTAGTTCAGTACGTGCAGCGGTTCAGAACACCCAGCAGGACACATAAACTTAGTTCAGTACATGCAGCGGTTCAGAGCACCCAGCAGGATACATAAACTTAGTTCAGTACATGCAGCGGTTCAGAGCACCGAGCAGGATACATAAACTTAGTTCAGTACGTGCAGCGGTTCAGAGCACCCAGCAGGACACATAAACTTAGTTCAGTACGTGCAGCGGTTCAGAGCACCCAGCAGGATACATAAACTTAGTTCAGTACGTGCAGCGGTTCAGAACACCCAGCAGGATACATAAACTTAGTTCAGTACGTGCAGCGGTTCAGAGCACCCAGCAGGACACATAAACTTAGTTCAGTACGTGCAGCGGTTCAGAGCACCCAGCAGGACACATAAACTTAGTTCAGTACGTGCAGCGGTTCAGAACACCCAGCAGGATACATAAACTTAGTTCAGTACGTGCAGCGGTTCAGAACACCCAGCAGGATACATAAACTTAGTTCAGTACGTGCAGCGGTTCAGAACACCCAGCAGGATACATAAACTTAGTTCAGTACATGCAGCGGTTCAGATCACCCAGCAGGACACATAAACTTAGTTCAGTACATGCAGCGGTTCAGAGCACCGAGCAGGATACATAAACTTAGTTCAGTACGTGCAGCGGTTCAGAACACCCAGCAGGATACATAAACTTAGTTCAGTACGTGCAGCGGTTCAGAACACCCAGCAGGACACATAAACTTAGTTCAGTACGTGCAGCGGTTCAGAGCACCCAGCAGGACACATAAACTTAGTTCAGTACGTGCAGCGGTTCAGAACACCCAGCAGGATACATAAACTTAGTTCAGTACGTGCAGCGGTTCAGAACACCCAGCAGGACACATAAACTTAGTTCAGTACGTGCAGCGGTTCAGAGCACCCAGCAGGACACATAAACTTAGTTCAGTACGTGCAGCGGTTCAGAACACCCAGCAGGACACATAAACTTAGTTCAGTACGTGCAGCGGTTCAGAACACCCAGCAGGATACATAAACTTAGTTCAGTACGTGCAGTGGTTCAGAGCACCGAGCAGGATACATAAACTTAGTTCAGTCCATGCAGCGGTTCAGAGCACCGAGCAGGACACATAAACTTAGTTCAGTACGTGCAGCAGTTCAGAACACCCAGCAGGATACATAAACTTAGTTCAGTACATGCAGCGGTTCAGAACACCCAGCAGGACACATAAACTTAGTTCAGTACGTGCAGCGGTTCAGAGAACCCAGCAGGATACATAAACTTAGTTCAGTACGTGCAGCAGTTCAGAACACCCAGCAGGATACATAAACTTAGTTCAGTACATGCAGCGGTTCAGAACACCCAGCAGGATACATAAACTTAGTTCAGTACGTGCAGCGGTTCAGAACACCCAGCAGGATACATAAACTTAGTTCAGTACGTGCAGCGGTTCAGAACACCCAGCAGGATACATAAACTTAGTTCAGTACGTGCAGCGGTTCAGAACACCCAGCAGGACACATAAACTTAGTTCAGTCCATGCAGCGGTTCAGAACACCCAGCAGGATACATAAACTTAGTTCAGTACGTGCAGCGGTTCAGAGAACCCAGCAGGATACATAAACTTAGTTCAGTACATGCAGCGGTTCAGAACACCCAGCAGGACACATAAACTTAGTTCAGTACGTGCAGCGGTTCAGAGAACCCAGCAGGATACATAAACTTAGTTCAGTACGTGCAGCAGTTCAGAACACCCAGCAGGATACATAAACTTAGTTCAGTACATGCAGCGGTTCAGAACACCCAGCAGGATACATAAACTTAGTTCAGTACGTGCAGCGGTTCAGAACACCCAGCAGGATACATAAACTTAGTTCAGTACGTGCAGCGGTTCAGAACACCCAGCAGGATACATAAACTTAGTTCAGTACGTGCAGCGGTTCAGAACACCCAGCAGGACACATAAACTTAGTTCAGTCCATGCAGCGGTTCAGAACACCCAGCAGGATACATAAACTTAGTTCAGTACGTGCAGCGGTTCAGAACACCCAGCAGGATACATAAACTTAGTTCAGTACGTGCAGCGGTTCAGAGCACCGAGCAGGATACATAAACTTAGTTCAGTCCATGCAGCGGTTCAGAACACCCAGCAGGATACATAAACTTAGTTCAGTACGTGCAGCGGTTCAGAACACCCAGCAGGATACATAAACTTAGTTCAGTACGTGCAGCGGTTCAGAGAACCCAGCAGGATACATAAACTTAGTTCAGTACGTGCAGCGGTTCAGAGAACCCAGCAGGATACATAAACTTAGTTCAGTACATGCAGCGGTTCAGAACACCCAGCAGGATACATAAACTTAGTTCAGTACGTGCAGCGGTTCAGAACACCCAGCAGGATACATAAACTTAGTTCAGTACGTGCAGCGGTTCAGAACCCCCAGCAGTCACAGGAGAGATGAACAAAACCTTCACAAAGTATTGTCTTTACGTGGGGACTACTTCAAAAGTGGAGTTGGCTTCTATTAAATGCATATTTTAATTGCATAATTTATTCATAAAAATGTACGGGGACGGGGTGTTGGATTGGATGCACCCTCCCCCAGGTTCTGCTCCCAGGATGCTGGGCTTTGTCGTACTGAACACCTACAAAGACTTTTATTGTCGTTGTACATGCATACAGTTAGATTAATTCAACCCATCCTGTTGTGTAGGGGCAGTGGTTAGCTGCAGTGCCCAGGGACCAACTCCACTTCTTCTTTCCATTGCCTTGCTCAGGGGCACAGGCAGGAGTATTAACGCTAACATGCATGTCTTTTTGACGGTGGGAGGAAACCCACGCAGACATGGGGAGAACATGGAAACTCCACACACGTGAAGCACGATGGCAGGTCAGAGTTGAAGCCCTGAGATGGATCACTAACCATCTGTAGGCCTGGGTGTTTTAAATGGAACGGAGGGCAACAGTATCAGACATGTGGCCTGATGAATGTCAGCGAACGTCTGGATGTGTGCAGAGATTATACCTGAAATCACATACTTCACAAACTCACTAACACCCTCACGGGGTTTTTAAAGCCCTGGTGGTGTATTATAGGGTTTGCTGAGGACTTATGATGGGACCGTTTTGTCTGTTCCTCTTTAGTGGTGGATTATATGGTTTTGAGGTATGGTGGGTAGTTTTGCTTTTTTTTACTTGTTTTACACTTCCTTGTTTACGTCATAGAGTAAAATTCACCTCTGTGTTCTCCCAACCGTAAATCAGATCATTGATGGCCTCTTGAAACGAAAGTTAATGTTTCTTGATTGGTTGTGTGATTGGGTTTGTAGGAGTCTGACACGGGGTCACGATGACTGTCTGTTACATAAACCACCTACAGCCACTGTTTCCAGCTTGTGTAGCTTCCAGCATCAGAATCCCTTTAAAGGGACATTCCGCCTCCTATAATCTTAGAATCCAGAACGTGCCGGCTGTCTTTCTAGTCTTTTAAAACTATATTAAACTTAAGACTTAAAACTGTATTAAACGTAGGTCTTAAAACCATTAAACTTATGTCTTAAAACTTCTAGTCTTAACTATTAAACTTAAGTTTAACTATTAAACTTTAGTATTTAACTTACGTATTAAACTTAAGTCTTTAAAGTTATAGTATTTTAAAACCATTAAACTTAAGTCTTAAAACTTCTAGTCTTGACTATTAAACTTAAGTTTAACTATTAAACTTTAGTATTTAACTTACGTATTAAACTTAAGTCTTAAAAGTTATAGTCTTTTAAAACTATTAAACTTAAGTCTTAAAACTTCTAGTCTGGACTATTAAACTTAAGTTTAACTATTAAGATTTAGTATTAAACTTAAGTATTAAACTTAAGTCTTAAAACTTCTAGTCTTTTAAAAATATATTTAACTATAAACTAAACTTTCACTACTATGGTGTAATTCATTTTGACAGAGGAATTTACATTCTCTGCCAAGGAGCTGGTCTACTATATGTTCTACTATATTTTCTACTGTATGGTCTACTATATGTTCTGCTGTATGGTCTACTATATGTTCTGCTGTATGGTCTACTATATGGTCTACTGTATGTTCTACTGTATGTTCTACTATATGGTCTACTATATGTTCTGCTGTATGGTCTACTATATGTTCTACTACATGTTCTACTGTATGGTCTACTATATGTTCTGCTGTATGGTCTACTATATGTTCTACTGTATGGTCTACTATATGTTCTACTATATTTTCTACTATATGTTCTACTACATGTTCTACTGTGTGGTCTACTATATGTTCTACTGTATGTTCTACTGTGTGGTCTACTATATGTTGTACTATATGGTCTAATATATGTTCTACTGTATGTTCTACTGTTTGCTCTACTATATTGTCTACTGTATGTTCTACTGTATGTTCTACTATATTGTCTACTATATGTTCTACTGTATGGTCTACTGTATGTTCTACTACATTTTCTACTGTGTGGTCTACTACATGTTCTACTGTATGGTCTACTATATGTTCTACTGTTTGCTCTACTATATTGTCGACTGTATGTTCTACTGTATGTTCTACTATATTGTCTACTGTATGTTCTACTGTATGGTCTAATATATGTTCTACTATATATTCTACTGTTTGCTCTACTATATTGTCGACTGTATGTTCTACTGTATGTTCTACTGTGTGGTCTACTACATGTTCTACTGTATGGTCTACTATATGTTCTACTGTTTGCTCTACTATATTGTCTACTGTATGTTCTACTGTTTGCTCTACTATATTGTCTACTATATGTTCTACTGTATGTTCTACTATATTGTCTACTGTATGTTCTACTGTATGGTCTACTTCTACTATATGTTCTACTATATGTTCTACTGTTTGCTCTACTATATTGTCTACTGTATGTTCTACTGTATGTTCTACTATATTGTCTACTGTATGTTCTACTGTATGTTCTACTATATTGTCTACTGTATGTTCTACTGTATGGTCTACTTCTACTATGTGTTCTACTACATGTTCTACTGTATGGTCTACTATATGTTGTACTATATGGTCTAATATATGTTCTACTGTATGTTCTACTATATGTTGTACTATATGTTCTACTATATGTTCTACTGTATGTTGTACTATATGGTCTAATATATGTTCTACTATATGTTCTACTGTTTGCTCTACTATATTGTCTACTGTATGTTCTACTGTATGGTCTACTTCTACTATGTGTTCTACTCTATGTAGAAGAACAGCTGACTGCATGTTGACTACGTGTACCAGAATGCACTGCAGGAGACTTTCTCACCGGCGTTGCTCCGGGGCCGGGGTCCATAGACACAGTCCACCATGAAACTCATTGCAGCGCCGTACGTGGGTCCCCGGGATTCACCTGTCTTTATGCAGGTTTGGAACTGCACAGAGGAGGCCTGGGTGGGACGCCAGGCGCTTGAGTCAAGCTGCCTGGTTATTTGCACGCTTGGCTGCGTATGGAGAAAAGGCAATAAAAGTTGATAAGAACAGATGTTGGGGTGTAGCACGTGTTGGGGTGCAGTGTGACCTGCATCATAGAGAGGGTTAGTTAACTGCTCCCCAGACATTTGATG